>NW_026262882.1:0-34426 GCF_025434085.1 Hippocampus zosterae | reverse complement strand
CGTGAGTTGAGGACTGCGCCGACGACATGGATCATAGCTTCGAAGCTGGTGTCTGTCTTGCAGGCACGCATGGCGATGCGTTTGAATTCTTTAAGTTTCCCGATGCAGTTCTCGACGAGATGACGCCATTTGTAGACGTCTTTGTCGATCTCTCGCGGCGCGGTCCGATTGGGGTGCTGCGAGATGACGATGTCAGCGCCTCGCCTCTCGAGTTCCTCGATCAGCCAGCCTGCATCGAACGCTTTATCCGCGATGAAACCATCGAATTGGCCAAAGCCCAGGCTTTGGAGATTGAGAAGCTGAAGCATCAGCTGGCGGGGCACAATCGGCACCGTTTTGGATCAAAATCTGAGTCAGCCGACCAACTCAACTTGCAGCTTCGACTGGAAGAGGAAGAGACCGCCGCAGCCAGTGTCGTTGCCAGCGAAGACACCAGTGCTCCATCCGAGCCAAAGCAAAAACCGAAGCGCAAGCCATTGCCGCCAGAACTGCCACGCAATGAGCAAGTATTGACCCCCGGCGAGACGTGCAAATGCGGCGGATCGTTGCGGGCCATCGGTGAGGATGTGACTGAAGAACTGGAGTATGTTCCCGGTCGCTTTGTCGTGAACCGGATTGTGCGCCCACGCATGGCCTGCAAATGCTGTGACAAGATCGTTCAGGCGGCTCTGCCCTCACGCCCCATTGAGCGCGGTCGCCCCGGTGCTGGCCTCTTGGCGCATGTGCTGGTCTCGAAGTATGCGGATCATTGCCCCTTATATCGCCAAAGCCAGATCATGGAACGCGACGGAATTGATCTCGACCGCTCCACTTTGGCCGGTTGGGTCGGGCAGTCCACAAAGCTTCTGGAACCGTTGGCTGATGCCATCGGTCGACACGTCCGTACCGGCGCAGTCATCTTCGCAGATGACACCCCGATAAAAATGCAGGCCAGAAAGAAATGCGCAACGGCGCGCATTTGGACCTATGTCCGCGATGAACGGCCCTGGGATAGCCAGGCGCCACCGGCGGCGTGGTACAAGTTCAGCACAGATCGGGAAGGCAGGCATCCTACCGAACATCTGGCCAACTACCAAGGCTGGGTCCACGCGGATGGCTATACCGGGTTCAACGATATCTTCGCCAAGGAAGCTGTTTATGAGATGGCCTGCATGGCGCATGTGCGCCGCAAGTTCGTCGACATCTTCCAGTCGCAGGGATCGCAGATCGCCGAAGAGGCCATCCGCCGGATTGCACTTCTTTACGTGGTCGAAAAGGCCGCGCGTGGCAAATCGCCGAATGAACGAGTCGCGCTGCGCCAGCAGGACGCCAAACCCGTGTTCAACGAACTGGAAGCCTGGCTTGCCGCGCAACCGGACCGTATCTCGGGCAAATCTGAACTGGCCAAGGCGATCCGGTATGCCTTGGGTCGCATGAAGAAGATGCGCGGATATCTGGAAAACGGTTCCCTCGAACTCGACAATAATTGTGCGGAGCGCTCAATCCGCTGCGTGGCTCTCGGGCGCAAAAATTATCTCTTCGTTGGCTCCGAAGGCGGCGGCAAAGCCGCGGCAATTGCATACACCCTCATCGAAACGGCCAAGCTCAACGGCGTCGATCCGCAAGCCTGGCTCACATGGGTTCTTGCGCGCATCGCTGATCACAAGATCACTCGACTGGACGAGCTACTGCCCTGGCGTTACGCTGCATCCGCAGCGTAACTGACAACGCTTAGACCCCGCCAGAGCGGCCAGACCAAACGGCTACACAGGTGCCGACCCACCGGTCATGCGTCCTCACACCCGTCAGGCTGCATGAGACAGGCTTGCGGAGAACCAGGCCGCGCAACCAATCGCGACCAGCGCGCCCGATCGATGTCTGCAACTCCGGCCCGTCGATCCCGTCGAAGCGCACGGCAAGTCCGTTCACCTCGATGGTGTCAATGTCGCGGACGAGCGTGACACGCCCCTCAATCCAGTTCTGTGCAGCAGACGGTTCAGGGACCGCGAAGACCGCAAACAGGCAAGCAGCGAACAGGGCGGGACGAAGACACGGCATCACCCAGCCGCCCGTTGTTCAGAGCACACATCTACGAGGGTGGCCTGGGCCGCGAGCAGCGATGCCACAACCTTCCAGACATCAGGCGTTCTCGACGCGAGTTGATCTTCTTCCGCGGTCTCCAACATGATCGTCATGCGCCCTGCAAAATCCTCTGATCGATACTCATCCCACTCGTCCGCTTCGGCCAACTGCGCGACCCACAATGCGGCCAGCTCATGGGTCAGGGTAACCGGCATACCACCCGACGCCAACGCGTATTCCAGGACGTCATAGACCGTGCTGTAGCTCAGCTCGGCAATGGGGCGATCGACACAGTGCAGAGACCGTTGCAGGAGACCGCAGCGCCAGAGCAGTTCAACCTCCATCGGAGACACCTCGAGGTAGCCCGCGATCTCCATTTGGGTGAGAGGTATGTGCATCCGACGTCCCGTGCGATTCCAATCCGACGGGGCAAACGTATGGGCGCAGGTGTTTACAATTTGTGTAAACCCGACCGACAAATCTCGCCTCATCACGATCCGAAAATCCGCGTGATCTGGTTGGCGAAGAACGCGCGTGTGACCGTGGCCCGATTACCCGCATATCCGTGATAGGCCGACTTGCCCGACGCCAGTGGCAGACCCGCCCAGATGCGCGCGAGATTGTCCATGAACTCCGATAAGGGCAGGGTGCCCGCAGCGGCCTTTTGATAGCCAGCATCAGACACCAGAAGGGCGCCCATCCTGTTCTGTGTCGCACGGCTGAACCGGACACTGTCCGGCATGCCGAGCCGACGTTGCAGGTTCAGAAGCGTCGACGGGATGATCTGGAAGTTTCCAATTGCGTGATGTTGGCCGGGCGTGTCCTTGATCCAGCGCTTGATCTCGCCGAGTGTCATTTGGGTCGGACGCTTGGACGGAAGCCTTGTGGCCGATCCGTGGATCGCGTCATAGCTTTTACGCGGCGCTTCCGCAAAAGCGATGACGGCGAACAGCTGCTCGAGCTTTGGTCCCGACGGGAGCGAGAACCGCGCAGGGGAGGGTGCGGCCTTGCCTGCCTTGCCACGTTCGAAGGCATCGAGGCTCGACCATTCGTTTGGCGTCAATGAGGCCGACCAGGGCCCGGACGGCGACTTCGCTTCAGCGGCTCTCTCGCGCTGCTCAGAGCCTGCCTTGAGATCGAAGGCCCCAGAGGTGCCCCACTCCGATTGGGCCACCACAGGGCCGCTCAGGAGGGCAGATATGACGATTGCAAGCATCGACGTAGGACGGAGTTCCAACGGCTGTCGAAACCGAGGCTTCCCGGTCCAAGGCCGCGGTGCCCGTGATGCCTTGGAGGCTCTCGCGTGACCGCTCGAGGAGGAATTCGCGGCGCAGCGCGCCATTCCGTTTGCAGGACCCCGGTGGGCCAACCCTTTGGGATTTGGGGTGGGCCAACCCTTTGGATTTGGCCCACTTTGGGTCCATTCGGCCCTTCGGCCCTCATAATTTTCCCACACATAACGCAGCAAGCTGCAAAACAGCGTAAAACGCTGTTTTTGCTGTGAAAATCTCCAGTGCGTGAATTTCGCGGTTACCGGCACCCGCGAAGGCAACAAAATAGGGGCTTTTCGAGCCTTGGGACAGCGTTGTCCCGGGCTTGTCCCACAGCTGTCCCGCCGTTGTCCCGGCCTGTCCAGTGCTGTCCCGGCCTTGTCCCAGGCGCCAGAGAGCCGCTAGAGGATGGGTCAACTGTACCCGTTGTGATGCGAAAGGGTGCATTCATCGCTCGAGCTCCTCACCTCTGTCTTTGGACATAAGCTCCGTGGAGCGGTGCATGTCCCGTTGTATGACTTCCTGCACATGCCGGTCATGCTCGAGTGTCTCGCGGTCCTGCACATCGTTGAAGCCGCCGAGGTCCTTGCGCATATCGTCAGCGACTTGTATCGCGTAAGCCAACACCTTCTGCTGCCCGCGATCTGTCTTGGTCATCAAGAAGCAATGAGCGTTCGGGTCATCCGCATTTCGATGACGAGCTGTCGCTCAAGCATCTCGATCCGCCGGGTCTGGCGGTCCAGCGCGTCTTGCATCAATGCGGCGCCAGCTGCATCCATGGAACCCGATTGAGGCTGTGGCCGCAGTCTGGGACTGCGACGCAGCGCGGGCCTGTTCCTGAAGCTCGGCAATCGCCTCCTCGAACGCTTCGCGAAAGTTCTCACCGCGGCCTTCAATCAGTTGGGACGCCAACGGCCCAGGACGGAATCTGTTGTCTTTCATCGTTCAAGATCCTTTCGCGTTCGAGGATGCGTTGCGCCTCTTTTTCAAATTCCTGAATTCGCGCTTCAAAGAGGTCGCCTTGCCGTTCGCTGGAGGTATCGCGCTCAGAGACGTTGTCGGCGATGTCCTGACCACGGTTCTGGCTGGTTTCTGTCCGCTCACTCTGGGCGGTCCGCTCAGCTTCCTTTTCGACCTCTGGACGTTGTGCCGGGCCGTTGCTCATCTCTCGCTCAACGGTCTTCTCAGTTTCTCTGTCACGGTCCAAACGGTCGGCCTGATCCCGGTCTTTGTAACCGCTGATTTCCTGCCGGGCAGGGGCCTTCTGACGCATGCCGGGGCAAGCCGTCCATCCACCCAGCTGTCGAGGGCGGTGTGCCGCACGCCGGTCTCTTGCTCGATGGTGCGGGACAGCCGATCCGGATTGTCGGTGAGTAGAACCACGTCGTCCCTGGCACGGCTGATCTCGACGTAGAAACTCTTCTGCGTGGCCAGCTGCTCGGTGGCGTGCATGGCGACGATCACACGGTCGACAGTCTCGCCCTGGACCGCATGCGCGGTCGCGGCATAGTCCAGTTCCATGCCACGTGCGGCAGCGCCTGAGAGGGGCAGGGACAGGGCCCGACGTCCGATGTCTGCGCCTCGATCGCGCCGTCATTCCAACCCGTGATTTGGGCCGTTCACCATTGGTGATGTCGCTCTTGGGATCGGTGATCCGGAAGCGGACCTGATCGCCTCAGAGACCTGCCGCGCCTCCGGCGCGTAGACAGTCAGGCAGCTTGCCAACGGCGCGTTTGTTGAAGGTGTCATCAAGCGGCACCGTGACGGCCGGACCGTCTGAACCCGCGCGGGCAAGCGTGACGGCATTGGCGCTGCGATCGACCTCCGCCACGGTGTACAACGTGCCCTTTTGAAACCCGAACGCCTTACTGGTCGCCAACGGAATGATGGCATCCCAGGAGAATAGTTGCGGGCGTCGGTTAGCTCGGCCGAGGTCAGTTGCTTGTTCGTCAGACCTGCGACCGTGACCTCCAATTGACCGACGGTGCCTCGGCTTGAAGCCCTGACCTGATCGATATGTTGATCTCTGCCCGGCCGCAGCCCAGAGGCTGAGGTTTCGATCTTTGGTGACAGATGGAAGCTTCCGCGAGGGCGAGATTGCTGAATTTGTGCTGGAGGCTTCTGAAAACGGTGAGAACCAATCCCTTGTTGTGCGCGGTCGCGGCAGCACCCTTCACGGGAAGAAGGGCACGAAATCACTCGCGTTCTGGAAAACGGCCTGTCTCGGCTGAAATTCGCTATTACGGTCGCCGCTCATCGGATGCAGAACCCAATGGCATGACGGCTGGGAAGACGAAACTTACCTGCCCGATCTCGTGAAAATCGAATGGGAAATAGGTGATGGAACGCCAGTACCACCGCTCACTCTCATGGGGTCAATGGTTAGGAAATAGAAGGGCTAGCGCAGAAAGCGTTCAATGAGGCGGTAAATTTCATCGTCCGTTGCGCTTGCCAACCAAGGCCACACGCAAAATATCCCCATCAATCTTGTAGATGATGCGGTATTCACCGGATTTTGCGCGCCGCCATGGCGCGTATCCTTTCAGCTCAACCGTGGGCAAAGCCTCTGGATCGTCAGCAAGCTGTTTGATACGCGCTGCAATCTGTTTGGCTTGCTTGGCTGGTATTTTGCCGAGCGCTTTATCCGCTCGCTTGATAACTTAATCGTTAGCATCGAGCAGAGCGTTAATGCGGGCCGAGCTTTCTTCAGGCCGTTAGGTAGCCTTCAGCGTCAGCAGTTTTGGCCTCCTCGCCCCAGATCGTATCCTGGATATCGTCGATGGAGAAAAACACGCCTACAGGGCGATCCTTCTTCGTCACAACAACTGGTTCGCGCTGAGCGGCGTCGATGAACTGCCCAAAGCGCGTCTTGGCATCTACAGCCGACATCGTTTTCATGTTCATGATTCCATAGTAGAGGTTATTATGACCATTATAGTCATAATAGCTGAAAAGCAAATTTACCTCGGTCGTTCGTCATGCATGGTAAAAAAGTGCTCAACATCCGCGTTAGCTTGATCAATTTGTGCTTGAGCGCCAGAAGTCCGCTTCAAGGGACTCGAAATCTTCGTTGATCAAGCTGAGAAGGGGTCCAAGCACCAACACAAGGCATTCTGACAGCTCTTCATAGCGCCACTTGTTCAACCGGCGGTATGACAGAAGGTCAAATGTTCTGCCAAACGCGGCAATCTCTTCGATGGGGTGATTGTCATGGTGGTATGGTTAGGGATATTGCTCTGAGCCAGCCGATGATACCGCTACCTTTCCGCGTCAAAAACCGCGCCTTCACAGGCGAACGGTTTTGTGACCCGATGCAGGAGGGCGCGGCTTTTGGGAGGCGTCTCAGATGCAACTGAGGCGATTTACCTCTTAATCCATCGACTTATGGATACCAAAATTATACGCAGGGATGCCGAAATCCAAAATTTTCTTGCGGCAAAAGTTCAAGCCGGAGGCATCTCCCAAGCTGTTGCTGAAGAAGCTTTAGCCGAAGAATCTGAAGATATAGGCGAATGGTTTCGCGGCCTTTCGCAGTACGGTTGTGTTTCTGGGTGGGTCTGAGGCCTTATCTGGTACAGCGATACCCATGCTTTTTTCGACAAGCACTACGACGAGATTGAAGAGTTGCGCGAAGACTGGGAAGACAGCGTTGGTCAGCCTTTGGCGATCAAGGGTGATCTGAAGAACTTTCTGGCATGGTTTGCCTTCGAAGAAGTGGCCTATCAAATATTTCGCTCTTTTTCTCTATGCCCCGTCCGTGATGCTGGCCCCATCTTGGGCGGGATTTTTATTGCAGGGATGCTCTCGAACCACGTCAGCACCTTCTTTTCCGTGCTATCTTGGGCAGGCAATCTGGGGGATGTCCTCTTGCCTTCAGATACCGCAGCGCCTACGAAGACATCAGGCGCAGAGAACAAGAGCTTGAAGAGCGGGAACGAAGACTCAGGGAAGCAGAACTGCGCCAAGCCTACCAGCAGCAGGAGCAAGGACAGCGAGCCCGTGCAGGCTGGCAGCAGGAAGCAAAGGGGTTCAGGCAGAAACCCGAGGACAAGAAGCAAAGCAGATCATCAGGAAGCAGGCAGAACAGAAGCTCTCCAGCCAGGAGCAAAAGGATCGAACCAAGGCCAGCTACAGCGCTCCGCCGCAAAGCGATGTGCGAGCAAGACATCTGGGAACTTTGGGGCTGAAAACCTGGGCGCGACTACAGCCCCGATGAGATCAAAAAAGCCTACCGTCGCAAGTGATGAGGGTGCATCCCGACGCAGGAGGCTCGCAAGTTGAGTTCATTGCGGTGCAGAACGCGTATGAATGGTTGATAAATGTCTGATAGTTCTTCACAAAGTAACAGAAATTTGAGTGAGGTCGATTAGATCGCAGATTTTCTGGTGAAACTATGAGTGAACAACTTCAGCTGGCGTTGCCCGTGGGAACCATCTTGCGAGATGGGGATAACGAGTACGAGATTATTGATCCTAAAAATGGGAAAGCTTTCTGGGACAGGGGCGGCTTGGCATCACTTACCTAGCACGTGAGAAGCGCCTTGATCGCGATGTTGCTATAAAAGAGTTTTTTCCAAATGCGATTGTTGGTCGAGGCCAAACGCTAACGGTTGCTTCACGAGATAAAGAACAGTTCGCATCCCTTAAGAAATACTTTTTAGGAGAAGCGCGGTTTCTTGCAGGATTTGATGATCCTCGAATTGTGAAAGTACTCGCATTCTTTGAAGCCAACAACACAGCTTATATGGTTATGCCATATTTGAGTGGCGATGCTGTTTCGGACCGGTACAAGAAGAAGCCGTTTACAGAGTCTCAGGCAAAGGACCTTCTGCTGCAACTTATTGGCGGATTAAAGACCGTTCATGCCAATGGGGTTCTTCACCGAGACATTAAACCAGACAACATCAAGTTGATGTTCAAACGGACACCCCAATCCTAATCGATTTTGGTTCAGCGCGGACATCTGAGGTGCAGGGTACACAAAGTACCTTTGGAGCATATTCACCGCATTTCTCACCGATTGAGTTGAATTCGACCAGTACCCAAAAAACAGCCGCAACGGATGTATACGCTTTGGCCGCGACTGTATATCGTACGCTGTTTCAATCGGGACCGCCTGATGCTGCGCATCGCTTGAGCAAGACGACGATGGCCTGCCAGAGTTGGATAAAGCGAGTTCCAAAGGGCAAATCAGTCCCGAATTTTCGGATGTGCTGAAAAAATGTTTGGAGTTGCGTGCCAAAGATCGCTTTCAAACACTTGATGAACTTGAAGCCGCTCTTCTTAAAACACCTAAACCTGTACCGCCTGTGCCTTCTCGCAGGGGGGGTCTATGCAGTGGCTGCTACGCTTGTAGCGGGAATGATTGGCGCAGGCATTTGGTATTCGGGTGTGAAGGATATTGATCCTGTTTCCCTTGCTAATGAAACGCACAAGCGGAAACGGATGGATCGGAGATCGCCTCGATTGACGTCCCTCTACAGGATGACACCCCAGGTAAGGTGACGTCTGATCCGATTAGAAGACGCTTGGGCAGAGGCCAAGAGAAAGATACGATTGCGGCGTACACGGCGTTTTCCTCGAGTTCCCCGATAGCCCTCAGGCTGTTTTAGCCGCGCAGCGTATTGAAGAGTTGGAAGGCGAACGTGAGTGGGTGGAAGCAAAAGACAGTGGAAGTCCGCAGATCGTTAGAAGCTATATTAAGGATTGTAAATTCTGCTCTCATAGAGATGAAGCACGTCTATTTTTGGAAGGGCTTGATAATGCGGCTTGGAAGGAAGCTGAGGGGTGCAACCACCGCCGAAGGCTTTGCAGATTATCTGAGTGATTTCCCAGACGAATTCATGCCTCCGAAGCTACGAAGAAAAAAGATCAGCTCTTGGAATTAGCTGCCCAAGCCGCTGATGAAACAGCATGGAGGGAGGCGCTGTCTCAGGGAACAGAGAAGCTTTCGAAGGGTATTTGGCAACATATCCGAAGGGCATTCATATGCTTGATGCTCAAGATGAGATAGCTTGGATTGACGCGCGTGAAGCTGATACGAAGGAAGCCTATCGAGATTACATGATTCCCCGTTCACACGGCATCAAGGTGATGCGGTAATTGCGTATGATAGGCTGGTTCAGAAATCCATTGATCAATTGCGAGCCCAACATGTTGCGGAATGTAACCGACTGACATCGGATTCTCTGTTGCCAGAGTCGCGCAAAGCGAAGAAGTTGGATTCTGGCAAATCGAGCCGGAAAAAGCAGTGCCTGTTGCAAAAATGCGCTTCTGGGCAATTCTCAAGATCAACGGCTTGTTATCAACTTGCTAGGTCTGAATTGAGACAGGCGCTGAAGGATCGTGATGAATCTCTATATCAGGACTTTGCTCTCTCAGCTGCGAACGCCTGTGACGATGGGATGGGAGAGCTCTGCGCTTTGTTGGGAGAACAGCATTATTCAGGGAATTTCTCTATTGATGCCGCTCCAGATAATGCCGTTCTCTATTTTGAGAAGGCTTGCAAACTATCATCCGAGCGAGGATGTTTTAGATTGGGGCAAGCACTTCGTGACGGTCGCGGAATTGCAAAGATGATGATCGTGCAGTCGAAATTTTTCGAGAGCAGTGCACAAACGGAGTGCCGACTGGATGTTCGTACCTCGGATATGCATATCAGACAGGACAGGGGGCTACCCAAAATTACACCCAAGCAAGACTATTGTTTGAGGAAAGCTGTTCCGAAGGCGAAGCATGGGGTTGTACCAGCTTAGGGTACCTAGATTTCAAGGGTTGGGGCGATACGCAGATTATGAACGTGCCTTCGATCTGTTCCAGCAAGGCTGTGATGGCGGAAACCAATGGGGATGTCAGCGGATTGGCATGGCATATCGCGATGGCCATGGCGTTAGTGAGGATGATGCTAAAGCGGTAGAAATTTTCCGTGCACAGTGCAGAGAGGGATCGCCGCAGATGCGTGCATGTTGGATATTTGCACGAAACAGGGCAAGGCGTCGGGCAAGAATATTCTAAAGCTAAAGACCTCTATGAACAGGGTTGTGGCAGAGGAATCGCATGGGGCTGTTCAACTTGGCCGATCTTTATTTGAAAGGCTTGGGAGTAGACAAAGGACGAAAGCGCGGCTTTTACGATATTTGAGCAAGGATGTGATGGGGGCAATAATTTTGGGTGTCAGAAGTTGGGAGAAGCATACCGCGATGGAAAAGGCACACCAAGGATGAGATAAGAGCGTTTGAAATTTTCCAACGGCAATGTGCGAAGGGCGATGAAGTGGGCTGCGTGTATGTTGGCTACGCCTTCGAGGAGGGCCAAGGTACAACAAAAGACTTGGAGGAAGCTGTTCAATATTACATCGACGCCTGTGGGAAAAGTGTGGCTTGGGGTTGTTCGCGATTGGCCTATCGGCATGAGCAAGGAAGCCCGATGCCCCAGGATTTTGCTCAAGCAGCGAGCTATTACAGTATCGGTTGCGAAGGCGGAAATGAATGGGGCTGCGAGAGGTTGGGCCGTCTTTACCGCAATGGAGATGGTGTTCCAGAAGATGATGCGAAGGCGGTGTCCATCTTTAGAAAACTATGTGATTCTGGCAGGCAAAACTCCTGCACATACCTTGGTTATCAGTATGAAACAGGGCAAGGTGTAACGAAAGATTTCACAGAGGCGGCGCGCCTCTACGAGGAAAGCTGCTCATCAAACATAGCATGGGGATGTTCTCGTCTTGGTTCCTCAATGAAAATGGAATGGGAACCCCTGAAGACGATGACCTCGCTCTAGGGTTCTATGCCATGGGTTGTGATGGAGGAAGCAACTGGGGTTGTGAGCAAGAAGATAGGTTAAGCAAACGACGTTCGCTAAACTTATCTGGCTTTTCATGCGAGGCTTCTTCGTATGGTGGCAGTTGGGCAAGGCGCGTCCGGTCAGAAGTCGAATCTGAATTATATTCAGTTTACGGATGCTCTGAACCTATCGAAGCGCATGTCCTTCCTGGATATACCTCCAGTACACACACACCGTTAAGGAATAGTGGCCCGTGGAGTGGATTTGCATGGTCTCGTGTCGTTTTATACTACGATGAGAAGAATAAAACACTGGCGGAAAATCTTGCAGAAGAACTTCAGCGTAAACACGGGAAGCCATTCTATGCCCAGAGAGGCGGAGGCCAAGGTGTTAAACCTGAATGGCATTCAAGAACTATAATTGTTCATATCCGCGATGATGTTTGATTGTACGGAACTAGGAAGGTAAGGCTCGTGAAACAAATCACCACATTAGGATTGGCTGTTCTTCTGAGTATCGCGCTTTTTGCGGTGATAAACTTCACCGCTCCGAAATGGTTTTCGGAAACGGTTACTGGATTTAATGGTAAACCAGATGACTGGACCAATTGGATAAATGTTCACCTCGCTATATGGGCGTCATTTTTCCTGGGTCTCATATCGGTGTATTTGAATTGGCGTGGACTTGGGCAGCAACGGGCTATGGCCGGTGAGCCGCTACTTAACCGTGAACAAAACGTTGTTTATGAGCGTGAAGATCGGCGTGAAATTTTGCTAAGGCATCTCAGCTTCCAGAGACATCCATAGTGCGCCAGATGGTTCAAAGGGCCCTTGCTCAGTATCAAGGTTCAAAATCCTGGTCTCAAGCTAACGAAGTGCTTCAGTCGACGACTGAAGAGATGCAGCAACGCGTTGAACTAGGTTATACGACAATTCGCTACTTGAGTTGGCTTATCCCGACCCTTGGGTTCATCGGAACAGTCTTAGGGATCGCTAACGCATTGGAAGCTGTTGGGCAATTGACCCCCGAAGATTTTGAGCAAGCAGCTTTTCTGCCAGAGGTCGTCGCAGAACTAGGGATCGCTTTTTCGACAACCTTGGTGGCCCTTATCCTGTCTGGCATCCTGATTTTCTTCGCGTCTTTCATGCAAGCTGAAGAAGAAAAATTCATCACCGATGTCTTGGTGACTGTGTCGATAACCTATTGAATAAATTGCATGAGGAGGCGTGAAAATGGCAAAGGAACGCGATGAATACGGTGAAGTGAAAACCAACAAAGCCGGTGATGGCGGTTTTCAGGATGAAAAGACCCACGTCATTCAAGCTACAGGAAAAGTTGAAGCGTCGAAGAGCGTAGACGAAGATCAAGCAGAAGCCGAGAAAACCCGTGTGGTTTTTGGCGCAAAGAAGCCCAAAGAAGAGAGTACTCCGCCGTCTAGTGAACCTGTGCCAGAGGTGATCACCAAGCAAGCAGACATTCCATGCGTGGGGTGGTTGGTCGTTTGGGATGGGCCAGGTAAAGGCGCATCGCACGTACTTCACCCAGGCAACAATACTATCGGTAGGGACGATAGTTGCGATGTAGCTCTTTCACACGGAGATCAAAGCATTTCGTCAGACGGAAAAATTTCGATCGACTACGAATATCGTGGCCATTCGTTCGCCTTTGTGAACAGAGGTTCAAAAAATACCCCTTACCTAAACGACAAGCCTATTCGAACCGAGCAAGAACTACAGGATGGTGATCTGCTTCTGGTTGGAGAGACGACACTCGTATTTGTTCCGTTTTGTAGCCAAGAACGTAACTGGAGCTAGAACGTGAAAGTTGCAGTCGGGACGGCACAATGGATCGGTGAACGTGAGCGCCAAGAAGACTCTCTTGCGTACGCTGTCGGTCCTGATGGACGCCATTTACTTGTATTGGGAGACGGAATGGGGGGGGCACGCTGGTGGTGACACAGCAAGCCGCTTGGCAACCTCGGTTGCCTTAGACGCCTTGCTCAACCCCTATGATACAATTCCTGAGGCGCTCGATGGAGCAATATCGCGAGCAAACACGGCAATAGCCGATCATGTAGAAACGTCACCGGAGTGTGATGGGATGGGCACGACCTTGATTTGTGCCGTTGTTGAGAATGGAAAACTCTGGTGGTCATCTGTCGGCGACAGTCATCTATATCTGTTTCGAAATGGGGACGTAAAAAAGATCAACGCCGACCATTCTATGGCTCCCGTGTTGCAGAAGATGGTGAGTGAAGGTGAAATCACTGCAGAACAGGCCGCTTCTGATCCTAAAAGAAATGCTTTGAGATCGGCGGTTATGGGGGATGATATTCCTCTGATTGACGTTTCCAAGCGGCCATTTGACCTACGCGCAGGCGATACGATTATTCTGTGTTCGGATGGGTTGGATAGCATTGAGAGAATGTCGTCTGTAGAGGCGGTAATCACGTCTCAACCTGACGCAGAAAAGACCGCTAGCGCGTTGATAGAAGCCACTAAAGCAGTTGGTCGTCCAAGACAGGACAACACGTCTGTCATTGTGGCTCAGATTGGCGGAAATAGCGCTTCATCTCCGGTGAACCAGGTGAACCATCAACCACTGGAAATTCTGAGAGCCAGGACTTCGTTCGAAGGCTTTTGCTACCAGGCGTCACCGTGGCGCTTGCACTGACAACGCTTTGGCTTGCGTTCTCTTCTTGGAAAGCTGGAAACGATCTTCAACTTTCTCAAGACCAAATAAATGAGCTGATGACTGAGAAGTTGGCCCTGACAGAGCAACTGGCGCTTACGAAGCAAACCGTCGGGCAGGCTGGAGAAGCGCAAGATACGTTGGATCGTATTGCTGTTGCCATCGCTGAGAGCGACGATGTTCTTGATGATTTAAACGCGCTTAACGACGTTGGTCTCTTGGACCAAGGCTCCTCTATAGTGCAATTTTTGATGACCACTCTTTTGGAGAAGCAGTCTCTTCTGACACAGATATCAGACAATAATGTCCTGGTAGAAGACAGGGTGCTAGCTTTGGCGGAGCTACAGAATGCCTTGGGTTCTGAAAACGCAATTGAAGTGCTGGAAGCTCTGATTCCAAACATTGAGGATGAAGCAATTCGAGATCTTGCTCGCATCATCCTTGACCGTTGAATGATGCTGAGGCTCGGGCGCGAGACGCGCTTCAAGCAAGTGATGCTTTGGGACTCAAAATAGTCGAGGGAACAGAACGACTATTGGGGCTAAAAGAAGCTCTGAAAAACAACACACTAAATGCTTTCATGGAGCAAAATCCGGACACCGATGAGGCTGAAATCGCCAGGTTGTTGTCTAATATTTTGGTCCAGCAACAAACTAAGAATGATCCCGCTGATGCCGGTGGGCACAGCAATAATAAATATTAAGGGACGAGGGAAATGAAGAATTTGATCTTACTAGGTTGGCTATTTGGAGCTTTTCTACTTCCGACCTTTGTCGCGGCCCAACAAGTGCCTGAGGCCGTGCAAGATGCCAGAGGATCAATATTCCGCGTCGTCGTCGTTGTGGGTGACAAGGGAGGTCATGGTACCGCATGGGCAGTCAATCAAAATACCTGATAACAAACGCTCATGTCATTCAAGGAATGGAAGAGCTGAAAAGGAACTAGGCGAAGATGGAAGCGTCTTTATTGTTGATGCAGATGGAAACAGATTTTCCGTCGTTGAGTATGACGCTTTCGAGAAAATTGACATCGCTACTCTCAGGGTAGCATCAACCGATCTTACGCCATTAAAAATTTTGCCGGGCGATTTTCCAATTGATACGCCGATTTGGAATCTAAGCTATCCCGGAATGGCTGACTTCGCTGCTGTTGCCAAAGCAGCGCAGATTTCAGAAGGCAACATTCAAGAGTATTTTGATTTGGAATATCCAAGTGGTGGATTTGATATCACTAGAACCTTCCGCCATGACGCAGCATCAGGTCCGGGTTCGAGCGGCAGTCCTGTTCTAAACGAATGTGGCGCTGTGATTGGTGTACATTTTCAAGGCCTAAGCGATGATCAAGGCGCAGGCCTTTCAGGTGCTAGTCGCCTTGCCATTAGTAGTAAGGTTTTGGTCAGCTACCTCTCCGTGGAAAGCCGGTCAACAAAGTTGAAACGGCATCAAGCTGTGGCCGTTCGGGTTTTCCTTTGTGGATACTTGTTGTGGGAGGTCTCGCTCTACTCGCCGTAATCGCTGCGTTCTTGTTCAACAAATCGAGCAACTCCACGTCTCCTAGACCAAAACCATCTCCAGCGCCAAACCCAGAACCTGCTCTTACTCCTCTAAACACTCTGATGCTTAAGGGCCCCGAAGAGCACGGACATTTCGAAGTTCAGTCAGATTTTCAAGCTGGTAAGCCATCCCTGCAAATAGGGAGTTCAGAAGACCCACAAAAGGGCAACGATCTTGTTCTTCGGTTTCCTGGTGTGTCACGCGTACATGCGAAAATCGAGCGCTGGGAGAAAGTCTGCTCATAACAGACCTAGGATCAGCAAACGGCACGTTCGTCAAAGGAGAGCGTATCGAACAGGGTGAAGCTGTACCTATTTCAAACGAAGAAGCCATCAATACTGGCTGATATCAAGGTCGAGGTTGTCCTGAAATGAGACGCAAAGCCAAGGCCGAGCTCGGTACATTCTCTGCCTCTGCTATTGATCTATTCGCCTCGGCTCTTGGGGCGTTCATTATCATCACTGTTGTCCTGTTCCCCTATTTTCCGAATCTGAGTCCCGATCCACTCAAGGCGATCATTGAGCAGCTCAGAGACGATAAAAAAGGGTTAGAGGATCAGGTGGCAAACTTGAGCGATCAAAACGCCGCGCTGACAGATCAAAACAACACTCTCCAAGGGCAGGTCAGTTCTCAGGCAGCGACCATCCAACAGCAAAAAGGTCAAATAGCAACTGCGAACGCGCAGACGGCCGCTGCACAGCAAGCCGCCAATCAAGCAAAAGCGGCTGCAAACGCTGCTGCTGCCGCATCGGGCGATAAAGATCAATTAATCGCTGATCTACAAGGGCAACTGGATGGAACGGCATTTATTGGCGTCGAGCCCGAGAGCAACGACTTCCAACTGGTTCTCGATATGTCAGGGTCCATTGAGGACTATCGAGGCACGGTTCAGAAGGTGGTGCGAGACATACTTTCGCGCATGGACTCAAACGATAACCTCAGAATTATCACATACCAGGGTGATGTTACTTCTCCTACAATCAAGACTTGGCCTGGCGGATCGAGCTTTAAGAATGGTGTGTCTGATACAGATAAGTCAGCCGCAGGGAGCTTTGTAAGTTCGGCGCTGAATGGCGCTGGAGGCTTTACTCCAACATTCAAGGCTATGGACAACGTGTTGGGTGTCGGAAAGCCAACCACAATTATTCTTCTGACAGACGGTGTTCCTCAAGTGCTGCCTAGTGACGGTGGGAACGGCGCATCGCGCTCAACAATCGCGAGCGCAGTTCAGAGTGCGACTTCTCGCAATGCGGGACGTCATCAAGTCAACATTGTTGCAATCGGAGAATTCGTAAACAGCGAACAAGCATCAGCTATCGTCCCGCTTGCGACACGGAATGGTGGTGTGTTGGTGGCGATGCCATGACAGAATTCAAATATCCGTACTCCAATAAAATCTCTGGTGAGAAGCAAATATCATATTTTGATATCGAGTATGAGGTTTGGTTACCTGGTACAATCGTAAATCCCAAAAGCTCAACTCGCTTTCACTTTCGTGATCACTGGAATGGTAGTTTTGAGGTTGCAGAGATAGGGAAGCTTGCAATAACCAGTCGGCCCAACCTTTCATCAGATTTTCATGTTCAGCGGCGAATCCTCATAGGTGCATTTATGCATTCTTCGAGGGTCTGCCAGTCGGTTTGTTCACAGAGATATCTGATATTGCATTTGGCACCGACGTTGGTCTGTATTTTTGTCCGCTCGGTTTAGGTCGGTGGCTTGTTAACGCGAGCGTGATCGAAGTTGGTAAGTACCACAAGGTCTTACCGGAAGATGAATTGAGTTTCATAAATCGACCAATGGGGTATGAGGGAGATCGCACTTACTGGCCTGCAACCCTAAGAATTAAAGAGATTTCATATTTTCCCACAGATAATTCTGAGGAAACCGAGCCTCCTTGGTATTTGGAAGGGATGTTCTGTGTTCCCCATGACAACATAGAGTAGTAGAGATGCCCGTTTCCACTGTTTACGTAAATCGCAATGGTTCCCCTGCTCAAGGCATCAGGGTGTCACTCTCATTTTCAACGGGAGGGATGACGCCTGAAGTGCGAACAGACCGACAAGGCGCTGCTGTGATCCATCACTCAGCATCTGGCACTGCAACTATCTTTGCAAATGGAAGCCGCAAGCAAACGATGAGGGCTCCCGGAACCGCGACGGTGAGTATCTAGGGGTGACAAGCAATGACTGACTATCGCCACCTCCCTATGGGTCAAACCCTAAGCGACGGAACGAACAGCTACACCGTCGAAAAAATCCTCGGAAGTGGTGGTTTTGGGATCACCTACCTGGCCAAGGACGAGAAACTCGACCGCAAGGTAGCGATCAAGGAATACTATCCAGGGGAGTTTGCGGGGGCGCGATACGACGCGTAGCGTTGTTCCAACGACTGCTGACCAAACAGAACTCTTTGCATGGGGCAAGGAGCGCTTCCTGGACGAAGCACGCATGTTGGCCGGGTTTAATCACCCCAACCTGCTTGGTGTACTTGGTTACTTCGAGGCCAATAATACTGCCTATATGGTCCTGCCTTACATCGAGGGGAAAACTCTGGACCAAAGGTACAAAGACAAGCTCCTAACAGAAGAGGAAGCCCGCGAGATGATGCTTCAGCTCATTGATGGGCTGAAACAGGTGCATGACAAAGGGGTGCTCCACCGAGATATTAAGCCAGCGAACATCATCCTGAGTGGCCCTAAGGAAACGCCTATCCTGATCGACTTTGGAGCAGCCCGTTCAGCCCTTGGGCAAAAGTCGAACAGCCTAACCGCTATCGTCTCTGCCCCCTACTCACCCCGCGAGCAATACACCACGGCGCTTGAACAGAGCCCGGCTACGGACGTCTACTCATTAGGAGCCACGATCTATCGGGCGATGTTTGGGAGTGGCCCGCCTGAGGCGATTGTTCGGGATGAGATCACTGAATTGAGCGAATTGGAAAATGCGATCGCTAATGACGTAATTTCCAGTGATATGGTGGCTCTTCTTCAAAACTGTCTTCAATTTAGGGCCAACAACCGACCAAAAGAAGTTTCTGGTTTATTAATTCATAGTTCGATTGGCCAAAAAGCTTCTTCCACTCCCAGGCCAAGCACATTGGTTCACTATGAAAACAATTCTATCGTTCCGCCGGGAGGTGGAGATCAGAGAGAGAAAAAATTAAAGCACGAAGTGCCTGAAGATAATGTCAAAGAAAGCCTCCCAAAAATTACCAACCTAAAAGTTAAGCTACTATTTTTTATATTGGGAATTTCCATTTTTAGTTATTGTGTGTTTAGCTTTCGCAATGATGTTTATGATTTTATCTTCAGCCAAAATGTGACCACTGCATCGGGGCAGTCGAACCAAATCTCATATCCCCGTAACCCGACAGATATTTTCGATGGACTTTTCTTGAATGGGGCATCGTTAAGAATAGTTAATTTACACTCTGACAATATCTTGGGTCAAATGGGTTTAAAGATAGGCGATAAAATTATTAGTGTGGGCAATCAAAGCGTAGATGGAACCACAGATATCAGGGGAAGAATGGATGATGCATGGCTAAAGAGGGAGTCAATCCTTAAGATTTCACGCACTTCGCGGAAACCAAAGAGTCTTTGTTGATGTACCCCTTAAGACGCCAAATGACTGACTATCGACATCTTCCGATGGGGCCTATGGGGCAAAATCGGAGCGATGTGCGGGTACTCCCTGACCTGCCCCCCGAGGCTCCCTCATTCATAACGAGAGTCTGCGGGTTTGGTTTTCATAAGTTTCGGGGGGCAGGTCATCCCCTGTAACTTATGGGTGTTTGAAATGGTTCCCTTTCGGACACCCCTGCCCCGCCATGTCCTAAACTTAGCTTGACATAGTTTAGGACATCATTAGGCTTTCGGACACCGATTTTGTAACAGATTGTCCTATGTCCAGAACTTTTGCCTACGCGCGTGTCTCAACCATCGACCAGGAGACACAAAATCAGATCGCTGAGATTGCAGCTGCCGGTTTCAAAGTCGAACCCCATCGTATCATCACTGAAACGATTTCCGGTTCGGTTGCCATTTCTCAGCGTCCAGAGTTTGCGCGATTGCTCGAAAAGATGGAACAAGGGGACGTGTTGATCGTCACCAAGCTCGACCGCCTGGGCCGCGACGCCATCGATGTTGCCAGAACTGTTGCTGATCTGGAGGGGCGCGGCGTTCGCGTTCACTGCCTCACATTGGGAGGCGTTGATCTTACGAGCTCCGCCGGAAAATTGACCATGGGTGTCATCAACGCTGTTGCTCAATTTGAGCGTGACCTACTAATTGAGCGCACGCAAGCTGGGCTGGCCCGCGCAAAAGCTGAAGGAAAGCGCATGGGACGCCCCTCTGCCCTTTCAGACGACGATCAAGAACTTGTCCGTGTGGCACTGATGGTAGGCAAACCAGTTGCAGCGATTGCGCGTGACATGGGTGTGAGTAGGCAGACTATCATGCGAGTTAGGCAGGCGATGTAGCCCCCTACCCCACCCCAAAAGAGCGACGCGGCATTTGTTCTACCCCCAAAGAGCCATAGAAATGTCATTTACTATTTATACCATTAGTATGGTATAAATAGTAAATGACATTTCTATGATTAAAGTGGTAACCATTGCGATAATGGCAAGAAAACTTGCAAACACAAAAAAACTAGATACCATGCTCACCATATCAACTAAGCTGGAACGCCATGAAAATCGTTGTCTGGAATCTAAGGAGGGCAGAAGGGGGAGGGAAGACCGTGCTCTCAATGGCCATCGCGATGCTTGAGGGCTTCTATGTCGTCACAAACGACGTTCATAGCCCGATTGACGAGGTTCTTGGAGAGGATCGAGCCCTTCGCATGGGAATGCGTGACGAGCTGCCCGACGTACCGCCAGACGATCTTTATCTATGACTTTGGGGGCTATCCCGATGCCCGTATCATTCAGGCCGCCAAGCAAGCTGATTGTGTCGTCGTCCCAATCATCTACGAGTCACCGCTTGAAATGCAGGTGACTATCAACGCGCTGTCCGAAATCGAGAAGTACACGGACCGCATCATCATCGTGTTGAACAAGGCCAAGCCAGGGGACTTCGAAAGGGCGCAAACCGTCCTTGCAGAGTTCGACTATGAATATCCGATCTTTGAGGTGAAGCAGTCTACAGCCTTCAGTCGAGCCATCGAGCACAAGAAATCACTTCAGCAGATGGTCGATGAAAGCCCGCCTCTTCAGCTTCCACTATTCAAAGCCCCTCGAACAGGTACGCAACCTGATCAAAGCTATCTCCTAACCCAATGTGGTCATGAACATGAAACAGCCAACAACCGCCTTTTCCTTCAAGAAAAAACACTGACGTTGAAGCTCTTCCTCATGCCGTGCCGGAAACACCTAAACCAAAGTCAGCAGCAAAACCTGGTCGAAAGCCAAGCTCTGACGCAGGAGTGCGCCAGAAGCAGGTGAGTGCATACTTGGCTCAACCTGAATGGGAAGAGCTTGAGCGCAAGCTTGATGGGCGACCGGCATCTACAGTGCTGCGCAACTTAATCCTTGACTATCTGAAGCATGGCTAGACCAAAGAACCCTATCATAAACATCAGGATGAAGGACTTGGGAAAACAACCGATCCAGCTAGAGCTCTTCCGCCTCACGGAGGTTCCTTACACGAACGCCTTTGAGTTCTATGAGGCTATCCCGCGTTTTGTGGCGGGCGGTGATCGTGCCAAGTACATCCGTCCAGACGGTACGATAGGGAGGTGAAGCGCAACGAAGATGGAACAGCTCTACCTATTGAGAAGTTCTATGTTCATCGTGGGAAGGGGTACAATCTCACCATCAAGCCAGCCAGCCTTGAACAGAAAGAAGGCTACAAATCTGTTTTTTCCAGGGGTGCGCGAAGAGATCATTGAGTTCATCATTTTCAAGCTTTCCATCGAGCGTGGATTTTTCTTCGATGGGGAGGATGAACCATCAGCAAAGACCGATAACTACGTTGTTTTCACAACGGTTTATGAAATTCAGCAGGAGCTGAAGAAGCGTCACGGCACCAAACATCCATCCTACAATCACACTCAAATCTTGGAAGCCCTTCAAGGTGCTTTCAGAGACCCGCTATGTGCTGAAGGGCGAAACGAAAGAGGAATAGCATTACCTTCTCGCCCTTTGTTGAGTTCGGCTACATGAACGAGAAAGATAGCAAGAGTAAGACTGGCAAAAACGCAACCGTCTATATCAAGCTCAACTCACTGGTCGCCAAGTCGATCCTAGCGAAAAACTGGCGTCAAATCGGTTATGATGATGTGATCCAAGATGACAGCTTCCTTGGCCGGTGGTTTCGCAAGACTCTCAGTCTGCGCTTCACGCAAGCAGATCCATTCAAGTTCATACAACATCAAGCTTTCGGACCGTGATCAACCACTCAGGCATCAGCCCGTATACGCGCGTCATGGACAATGTACGATACGTGCAGAACACGCTTGAAGCTTTGGATATCGTCGCTGAGGTGAAGGTCGAGAAGGAATACGCCGTTAACCCAGAGACCCGTAGACGCAAGTAGTTGATGCAAAATTCATCATCTACCCAAGCCGCGCCTTCACTCATGAGCAAGTGAAGAGTAACGCTCATGCCAAGCGCCTAGAAGGTGCCGTAGAAGGGGAGGGGGATACCCACTGCTTGAACCAAGGAAGAGCGACTTCAAAAATCTCAGGGACTACGAGAAGGCTCGCAGAGAATTTCTGAAGGCTCAGACCTAGCCAAGATTGTGGAAAACTCACCCGAAACTATAGGGTTCTGGTTCACGCTACAGGGGGTCAAACCTAGGGTTCTGGTTCACGTTTCGGATTCTACGACCCTACGACCCCACAAATATCTATGACAGATCACCGTCAAATATAGGGTTCTGGTTCACGCTAGAGCGCTTTTCACATGAAAACCTAGGGTTCTGGTTCACGTTTCTATGATTAGAGCCACAAAATATAGGTTCTGGTTCACGCTAGAGCACAAGAAGCACCTATGTAGGGTTCTGGTTCACGCTACAGGGGGTCAAACCTAGGGTTCTGGTTCACGCTACAAGCTAAATTTGCAGGGTTCTGGTTCACGCTACCACCTCTGAAGATACTGATATTAAAGCAAAACCACCAAACCCAACCTCTTTTTCAACCGCATTATTAACCTTTAACCTAATTCTTAACCCCAAAATCATTGTGGACAACTTTCATAACAGACGCTCAAGAAAATGTTTGGACAGCTAGGGCGTGTTGAGATTCACCGTGAGTTGAGGACTGCGCCGACGACATGGATCATAGCTTCGAAGCTGGTGTCTGTCTTGCAGGCACGCATGGCGATGCGTTTGAATTCTTTAAGTTTCCCGATGCAGTTCTCGACGAGATGACGCCATTTGTAGACGTCTTGTCGATCTCTCGCGGCGCGGTCCGATTGGGGTGCTGCGAGATGACGATGTCAGCGCCTCGCCTCTCGAGTTCCTCGATCAGCCAGCCTGCATCGAACGCTTTATCCGCGATGAAACCATCGAATTGGCCAAAGCCCAGGCTTTGGAGATTGAGAAGCTGAAGCATCAGCTGGCGGGGCACAATCGGCACCGTTTTGGATCAAAATCTGAGTCAGCCGACCAACTCAACTTGCAGCTTCGACTGGAAGAGGAAGAGACCGCCGCAGCCAGTGTCGTTGCCAGCGAAGACACCAGTGCTCCATCCGAGCCAAAGCAAAAACCGAAGCGCAAGCCATTGCCGCCAGAACTGCCACGCAATGAGCAAGTATTGACCCCTCGGCGAGACGTGCAAATGCGGCGGATCGTTGCGGGCCATCGGTGAGGATGTTGACTGAAGAACTGGAGTATGTTCCCGGTCGCTTTGTCGTGAACCGGATTGTGCGCCCACGCATGGCCTGCAAATGCTGTGACAAGATCGTTCAGGCGGCTCTGCCCTCACGCCCCATTGAGCGCGGTCGCCCCGGTGCTGGCCTCTTGGCGCATGTGCTGGTCTCGAAGTATGCGGATCATTGCCCCTTATATCGCCAAAGCCAGATCATGGAACGCGACGGAATTGATCTCGACCGCTCCACTTTGGCCGGTTGGGTCGGGCAGTCCACAAAGCTTCTGGAACCGTTGGCTGATGCCATCGGTCGACACGTCCGTACCGGCGCGCAGTCATCTTCGCAGATGACACCCCGATAAAAATGCAGGCCAGAAAGAAATGCGCAACGGCGCGCATTTGGACCTATGTCCGCGATGAACGGCCCTGGGATAGCCAGGCGCCACCGCGGCGTGGTACAAGTTCAGCACAGATCGGGAAGGCAGGCATCCTACCGAACATCTGGCCAACTACCAAGGCTGGGTCCACGCGGATGGCTATACCGGGTTCAACGATATCTTCGCCAAGGAAGCTGTTTATGAGATGGCCTGCATGGCGCATGTGCGCCGCAAGTTCGTCGACATCTTCCAGTCGCAGGATCGCAGATCGCCGAAGAGGCCATCCGCCGGATTGCACTTCTTTACGTGGTCGAAAAGGCCGCGCGTGTGCAAATCGCCGAATGAACGAGTCGCGCTGCGCCAGCAGGACGCCAAACCCGTGTTCAACGAACTGGAAGCCTGGCTTGCCGCGCAACCGGACCGTATCTCGGGCAAATCTGAACTGGCCAAGGCGATCCGGTATGCCTTGGGTCGCATGAAGAAGATGCGCGGATATCTGGAAAACGGTTCCCTCGAACTCGACAATAATTGTGCGGAGCGCTCAATCCGCTGCGTGGCTCTCGGGCGCAAAAATTATCTCTTCGTTGGCTCCGAAGGCGGCGGCAAAGCCGCGGCAATTGCATACACCCTCATCGAAACGGCCAAGCTCAACGGCGTCGATCCGCAAGCCTGGCTCACATGGGTTCTTGCGCGCATCGCTGATCACAAGATCACTCGACTGGACGAGCTACTGCCCTGGCGTTACGCTGCATCCGCAGCGTAACTGACAACGCTTAGACCCCGCCAGAGCGGCCAGACCAAACGGCTACACAGGTGCCGACCCACCGGTCATGCGTCCTCACACCCGTCAGGCTGCATGAGACAGGCTTGCGGAGAACCAGGCCGCGCAACCAATCGCGACCAGCGCGCCCGATCGATGTCTGCAACTCCGGCCCGTCGATCCCGTCGAAGCGCACGGCAAGTCCGTTCACCTCGATGGTGTCAATGTCGCGGACGAGCGTGACACGCCCCTCAATCCAGTTCTGTGCAGCAGACGGTTCAGGGACCGCGAAGACCGCAAACAGGCAAGCAGCGAACAGGGCGGGACGAAGACACGGCATCACCCAGCCGCCCGTTGTTCAGAGCACACATCTACGAGGGTGGCCTGGGCCGCGAGCAGCGATGCCACAACCTTCCAGACATCAGGCGTTCTCGACGCGAGTTGATCTTCTTCCGCGGTCTCCAACATGATCGTCATGCGCCCTGCAAAATCCTCTGATCGATACTCATCCCACTCGTCCGCTTCGGCCAACTGCGCGACCCACAATGCGGCCAGCTCATGGGTCAGGGTAACCGGCATACCCACCCGACGCCAACGCGTATTCCAGGACGTCATAGACCGTGCTGTAGCTCAGCTCGGCAATGGGGCGATCGACACAGTGCAGAGACCGTTGCAGGAGACCGCAGCGCCAGAGCAGTTCAACCTCCATCGGAGACACCTCGAGGTAGCCCGCGATCTCCATTTGGGTGAGAGGTATGTGCATCCGACGTCCCGTGCGATTCCAATCCGACGGGGCAAACGTATGGGCGCAGGTGTTTACAATTTGTGTAAACCCGACCGACAAATCTCGCCTCATCACGATCCGAAAATCCGCGTGATCTGGTTGGCGAAGAACGCGCGTGTGACCGTGGCCCGATTACCCGCATATCCGTGATAGGCCGACTTGCCCGACGCCAGTGGCAGACCCGCCCAGATGCGCGCGAGATTGTCCATGAACTCCGATAAGGGCAGGGTGCCCGCAGCGGCCTTTTGATAGCCAGCATCAGACACCAGAAGGGCGCCCATCCTGTTCTGTGTCGCACGGCTGAACCGGACACTGTCCGGCATGCCGAGCCGACGTTGCAGGTTCAGAAGCGTCGACGGGATGATCTGGAAGTTTCCAATTGCGTGATGTTGGCCGGCGTGTCCTTGATCCAGCGCTTGATCTCGCCGAGTGTCATTTGGGTCGGACGTCTTGGACGGAAGCCTTGTGGCCGATCCGTGGATCGCGTCATAGCTTTTACGCGGCGCTTCCGCAAAAAGCGATGACGGCGAACAGCTGCTCGAGCTTTGGTCCCGACGGGAGCGAGAACCGCGCAGGGGAGGGTGCGCCTTGCCTGCCTTGCCACGTTCGAAGGCATCGAGGCTCGACCATTCGTTTGGCGTCAATGAGGCCGACCAGGGCCCGGACGGCGACTTCGCTTCAGCGGCTCTCTCGCGCTGCTCAGAGCCTGCCTTGAGATCGAAGGCCCCAGAGGTGCCCCACTCCGATTGGGCCACCACAGGGCCGCTCAGGAGGGCAGATATGACGATTGCAAGCATCGACGTAGGACGGAGTTCCAACGGCTGTCGAAACCGAGGCTTCCCGGTCCAAGGCCGCGGTGCCCGTGATGCCTTGGAGGCTCTCGCGTGACCGCTCGAGGAGGAATTCGCGGCGCAGCGCGCCATTCCGTTTGCAGGACCCCGGTGGGCCAACCCTTTGGGATTTGGCCCACTTTGGGTCCATTCGGCCCTTCGGCCCTCATAATTTTCCCACACATAACGCAGCAAGCTGCAAAACAGCGTAAAACGCTGTTTTTGCTGTGAAAATCTCCAGTGCGTGAATTTCGCGGTTACCGGCACCCGCGAAGGCAACAAAATAGGGGCTTTTCGAGCCTTGGGACAGCGTTGTCCCGGGCTTGTCCCACAGCTGTCCCGCCGTTGTCCCGGCCTGTCCCAGTGCTGTCCCGGCCTTGTCCCAGGCGCCAGAGAGCCGCTAGAGGATGGGTCAACTGTACCCGTTGTGATGCGAAAGGGTGCATTCATCGCTCGAGCTCCTCACCTCTGTCTTTGGACATAAGCTCCGTGGAGCGGTGCATGTCCCGTTGTATGACTTCCTGCACATGCCGGTCATGCTCGAGTGTCTCGCGGTCCTGCACATCGTTGAAGCCGCCGAGGTCCTTGCGCATATCGTCAGCGACTTGTATCGCGTAAGCCAACACCTTCTGCTGCCCGCGATCTGTCTTGGTCATCAAAGAAGCAATGAGCGTTCGGGTCATCCGCATTTCGATGACGAGCTGTCGCTCAAGCATCTCGATCCGCCGGGTCTGGCGGTCCAGCGCGTCTTGCATCAATGCGGCGCCAGCTGCATCCATGGAACCCGATTGAGGCTGTGGCGCAGTCTGGGACTGCGACGCAGCGCGGGCCTGTTCCTGAAGCTCGGCAATCGCCTCCTCGAACGCTTCGCGAAAGTTCTCACCGCGGCCTTCAATCAGTTGGGACGCCAACGGCCCAGGACGGAATCTGTTGTCTTTCATCGTTCAAGATCCTTTTCGCGTTCGAGGATGCGTTGCGCCTCTTTTTCAAATTCCTGAATTCGCGCTTCAAAGAGGTCGCCTTGCCGTTCGCTGGAGGTATCGCGCTCAGAGACGTTGTCGGCGATGTCCTGACCACGGTTCTGGCTGGTTTCTGTCCGCTCACTCTGGGCGGTCCGCTCAGCTTCCTTTTCGACCTCTGGACGTTGTGCCGGGCCGTTGCTCATCTCTCGCTCAACGGTCTTCTCAGTTTCTCTGTCACGGTCCAAACGGTCGGCCTGATCCCGGTCTTTGTAACCGCTGATTTCCTGCCGGGCAGGGGCCTTCTGACGCATGCCGGCAAGCCGTCCATCCACCCAGCTGTCGAGGGCGGTGTGCCGCACGCCGGTCTCTTGCTCGATGGTGCGGGACAGCCGATCCGGATTGTCGGTGAGTAGAACCACGTCGTCCCTGGCACGGCTGATCTCGACGTAGAAACTCTTCTGCGTGGCCAGCTGCTCGGTGGCGTGCATGGCGACGATCACACGGTCGACAGTCTCGCCCTGGACCGCATGCGCGGTCGCGGCATAGTCCAGTTCCATGCCACGTGCGGCAGCGCCTGAGAGGGGCAGGGACAGGGCCCGACCGTCCGATGTCTGCGCCTCGATCGCGCCGTCATTCCAACCCGTGATTTGGGCCGTTCACCATTGGTGATGTCGCTCTTGGGATCGGTGATCCGGAAGCGGACCTGATCGCCTTCAGAGACCTGCCGCGCCTCCGGCGCGTAGACAGTCAGCAGCTTGCCAACGGCGCGTTTGTTGAAGGTGTCATCAAGCGGCACCGTGACGGCCGGACCGTCTGAACCCGCGCGGGCAAGCGTGACGGCATTGGCGCTGCGATCGACCTCCGCCACGGTGTACAACGTGCCCTTTTGAAACCCGAACGCCTTACTGGTCGCCAACGGAATGATGGCATCCCCAGGAGAATAGTTGCGGGCGTCGGTTAGCTCGGCCGAGGTCAGTTGCTTGTTCGTCAGACCTGCGACCGTGACCTCCAATTGACCGACGGTGCCTTCGGCTTGAAGCCCTGACCTGATCGATATGTTGATCTCTGCCCGGGCCGCAGCCCAGAGGCTGAGGTTTCGATCTTTGGTGACAGATGGAAGCTTCCGCGAGGGCGAGATTGCTGAATTTGTGCTGGAGGCTTCTGAAAACGGTGAGAACCAATCCCTTGTTGTGCGCGGTCGCGGGCAGCACCCTTCACGGGAAGAAGGGCACGAAATCACTCGCGTTCTGGAAAACGGCCTGTCTCGGCTGAAAATTCGCTATTACGGTCGCCGCTCATCGGATGCAGAACCCCAATGGCATGACGGCTGGGAAGACGAAACTTACCTGCCCGATCTCGTGAAAATCGAATGGGAAATAGGTGATGGAACGCCAGTACCACCGCTCACTCTCATGGGGTCAATGGTTAGGAAATAGAAGGGCTAGCGCAGAAAGCGTTCAATGAGGCGGTAAATTTCATCGTCGTTGCGCTTGCCAACCAAGGCCACACGCAAAATATCCCCATCAATCTTGTAGATGATGCGGTATTCACCGGATTTTGCGCGCCGCCATGGCGCGTATCCTTTCAGCTCAACCGTGGGCAAAGCCTCTGGATCGTCAGCAAGCTGTTTGATACGCGCTGCAATCTGTTTGGCTTGCTTGGCTGGTATTTTGCCGAGCGCTTTATCCGCTCGCTTGGATAACTTAATCGTTAGCATCGAGCAGAGCGTTAATGCGGGCCGAGCTTTCTTCAGCCGTTAGGTAGCCTTCAGCGTCAGCAGTTTTGGCCTCCTCGCCCCAGATCGTATCCTGGATATCGTCGATGGAGAAAAACACGCCTACAGGGCGATCCTTCTTCGTCACAACAACTGGTTCGCGCTGAGCGGCGTCGATGAACTGCCCAAAGCGCGTCTTGGCATCTACAGCCGACATCGTTTTCATGTTCATGATTCCATAGTTAGAGGTTATTATGACCATTATAGTCATAATAGGCTGAAAAGCAAATTTACCTCGGTCGTTCGTCATGCATGGTAAAAAAGTGCTCAACATCCGCGTTAGCTTGATCAATTTGTGCTTTGAGCGCCAAGAAGTCCGCTTCAAGGGACTCGAAATCTTCGTTGATCAAGCTGAGAAGGGGTCCAAGCACCAACACAAGGCATTCTGACAGCTCTTCATAGCGCCCTTGTTCAACGGCGGTATGACAGAAGGTCAAATGTTCTGCCAAACGCGGCAATCTCTTCGATGGGGTGATTGTCATGGTGGTATGGTTAGGGATATTGCTCTGAGCCAGCCGATGATACCGCTACCTTTCCGCGTCAAAAACCGCGCCTTCACAGGCGAACGGTTTTGTGACCCGATGCAGGAGGGCGCGGCTTTTGGGAGGCGTCTCAGATGCAACTGAGGCGATTTACCTCTTAATCCATCGACTTATGGATACCAAAATTATACGCAGGGATGCCGAAATCCAAAATTTTCTTGCGGCAAAAGTTCAAGCCGGAGGCATCTCCCAAGCTGTTGCTGAAGAAGCTTTAGCCGAAGAATCTGAAGATATAGGCGAATGGTTTCGCGGCCTTTCGCAGTACGGTTGTGTTTCTGGGTGGGTCTGAGGCCTTATCTGGTACAGCGATACCCATGCTTTTTTCGACAAGCACTACGACGAGATTGAAGAGTTGCGCGAAGACTGGGAAGACAGCGTTGGTCAGCCTTTGGCGATCAAGGGTGATCTGAAGAACTTTCTGGCATGGTTTGCCTTCGAAGAAGTGGCCTATCAAATATTTCGCTCTTTTTCTCTATGCCCCGTCCGTGATGCTGGCCCCATCTTGGGCGGGATTTTTATTGCAGGGATGCTCTCGAACCACGTCAGCACCTTCTTTTCCGTGCTATCTTGGGCAGGCAATCTGGGGGATGTCCTCTTTGCCTTCAGATACCGCAGCGCCTACGAAGACATCAGGCGCAGAGAACAAGAGCTTGAAGAGCGGGAACGAAGACTCAGGGAAGCAGAACTGCGCCAAGCCTACCAGCAGCAGGAGCAAGGACAGCGAGCCCGTGCAGGCTGGCAGCAGGAAGCAAAGGGGTTCAGGCAGAAACCCGAGGACAAGAAGCAAAGCAGATCATCAGGAAGCAGGCAGAACAGAAGCTCTCACAGCCAGGAGCAAAAGGATCGAACCAAGGCCAGCTACAGCGCTCCGCCGCAAAGCGATGTGCGAGCAAGACATCTGGGAACTTGGGGCTGAAACCTGGGCGCGACTACAGCCCCGATGAGATCAAAAAAGCCTACCGTCGCAAGGTGATGAGGGTGCATCCCGACGCAGGAGGCTCGCAAGTTGAGTTCATTGCGGTGCAGAACGCGTATGAATGGTTGATAAATGTCTGATAGTTCCTTCACAAAGTAACAGAAATTTGAGTGAGGTCGATTAGATCGCAGATTTTCTGGTGAAACTATGAGTGAACAACTTCAGCTGGCGTTGCCCGTGGGAACCATCTTGCGAGATGGGGATAACGAGTACGAGATTATTGATCCTAAAAATGGGAAAGGCTTTCTGGGACAGGGCGGCTTTGGCATCACTTACCTAGCACGTGAGAAGCGCCTTGATCGCGATGTTGCTATAAAAGAGTTTTTTCCAAATGCGATTGTTGGTCGAGGCCAAACGCTAACGGTTGCTTCACGAGATAAAGAACAGTTCGCATCCCTTAAGAAATACTTTTTAGGAGAAGCGCGGTTTCTTGCAGGATTTGATGATCCTCGAATTGTGAAAGTACTCGCATTCTTTGAAGCCAACAACACAGCTTATATGGTTATGCCATATTTGAGTGGCGATGCTGTTTCGGACCGGTACAAGAAGAAGCCGTTTACAGAGTCTCAGGCAAAGGACCTTCTGCTGCAACTTATTGGCGGATTAAAGACCGTTCATGCCAATGGGGTTCTTCACGAGACATTAAACCAGACAACATCAAGTTTGATGTTCAAACGGACACCCAATCCTAATCGATTTTGGTTCAGCGCGGACATCTGAGGTGCAGGGTACACAAAGTACCTTTGGAGCATATTCACCGCATTTCTCACCGATTGAGTTGAATTCGACCAGTACCCAAAAAACAGCCGCAACGGATGTATACGCTTGGCCGCGACTGTATATCGTACGCTGTTTCAATCGGGACCGCCTGATGCTGCGCATCGCTTTGAGCAAGACGACGATGGCCTGCCAGAGTTGGATAAAGCGAGTTCCAAAGGGCAAATCAGTCCCGAATTTTCGGATGTGCTGAAAAAATGTTTGGAGTTGCGTGCCAAAGATCGCTTTCAAACACTTGATGAACTTGAAGCCGCTCTTCTTAAAACACCTAAACCTGTACCGCCTGTGCCTTCTCGCAGGGGGGTCTATGCAGTGGCTGCTACGCTTGTAGCGGAATGATTGGCGCAGGCATTTGGTATTCGGGTGTGAAGGATATTGATCCTGTTTTCCCTTGCTAATGAAACGCAACAAGCGGAAACGGATGGATCGGAGATCGCCTCGATTGACGTCCCTCTACAGGATGACACCCCAGGTAAGGTGACGTCTGATCCGATAGAAGACGCTTGGGCAGAGGCCAAAGAGAAAGATACGATTGCGGCGTACACGGCGTTTTCCTCGGAGTTCCCCGATAGCCCTCAGGCTGTTTTAGCGCGCCGCAGCGTATTGAAGAGTTGGAAGGCGAACGTGAGTGGGTGGAAGCAAAAGACATGTGGAAGTCCGCAGATCGTTAGAAGCTATATTAAGGATTGTAAATTCTGCTCTCATAGAGATGAAGCACGTCTATTTTTGGAAGGGCTTGATAATGCGGCTTGGAAGGAAGCTGAGGGTGCAAACACCGCCGAAGGCTTTGCAGATTATCTGAGTGATTTCCCAGACGGAATTCATGCCTCCGAAGCTACGAAGAAAAAAGATCAGCTCTTGAATTAGCTGCCCAAGCCGCTGATGAAACAGCATGGAGGAGGAGCGCTGTCTCAGGGAACAAGAGAAGCTTTCGAAGGGTATTTGGCAACATATCCGAAGGGCATTCATATGCTTGATGCTCAAGATGAGATAGCTTGGATTGACGCGCGTGAAGCTGATACGAAGGAAGCCTATCGAGATTACATGGATTCCCCGTTCACACGGCATCAAGGTGATGCGGTAATTGCGTATGATAGGCTGGTTCAGAAATCCATTGATCAATTGCGAGCCCAACATGTTGCGGAATGTAACCGACTGACATCGGATTCTCTGTTGCCAGGAGTCGCGCAAAGCGAAGAAGTTGGATTCTGGCAAATCGAGCCGGAAAAAGCAGTGCCTGTTTGCAAAAATGCGCTTCTGGGCAATTCTCAAGATCAACGGCTTGTTTATCAACTTGCTAGGTCTGAATTGAGACAGGCGCTGAAGGATCGTGATGAATCTCTATATCAGGACTTTGCTCTCTCAGCTGCGAACGCCTGTGACGATGGGATGGGAGAGCTCTGCGCTTTGTTGGGAGAACAGCATTATTCAGGGAATTTTCTCTATTGATGCCGCTCCAGATAATGCCGTTCTCTATTTTGAGAAGGCTTGCAAACTATCATCCGAGCGAGGATGTTTTAGATTGGGGCAAGCACTTCGTGACGGTCGCGGAATTGCAAAAGATGATGATCGTGCAGTCGAAATTTTTCGAGAGCAGTGCACAAACGGAGTGCCGACTGGATGTTCGTACCTCGGAATATGCATATCAGACAGGACAGGGGGCTACCCAAAATTACACCCAAGCAAGACTATTGTTTGAGGAAAGCTGTTCCGAAGGCGAAGCATGGGGTTGTACCAGCTTAGGGTACCTAGATTTCAAGGGTTGGTGGCGATACGCAGAATTATGAACGTGCCTTCGATCTGTTCCAGCAAGGCTGTGATGGCGGAAACCAATGGGGATGTCAGCGGATTGGCATGGCATATCGCGATGGCCATGGCGTTAGTGAGGATGATGCTAAAGCGGTAGAAATTTTCCGTGCACAGTGCAGAGAGGGGATCGCCGCAGGATGCGTGCATGTTGGATATTTGCACGAAACAGGGCAAGGCGTCGGGCCAAGAATATTCTAAAGCTAAAGACCTCTATGAACAGGGTTGTGCAGAGGGAATCGCATGGGGCTGTTCAAACTTGGCCGATCTTTATTTGAAAGGCTTGGGAGTAGACAAAGACGAAAGCGCGGCTTTTACGATATTGAGCAAGGATGTGATGGGGGCAATAATTTTGGGTGTCAGAAGTTGGGAGAAGCATACCGCGATGGAAAAGGCACACCAAGGATGAGATAAGAGCGTTTGAAATTTTCCAACGGCAATGTGCGAAGGGCGATGAAGTGGGCTGCGTGTATGTTGGCTACGCCTTCGAGGAGGGCCAAGGTACAACAAAAGACTTGGAGGAAGCTGTTCAATATTACATCGACGCCTGTGGGAAAAGTGTGGCTTGGGGTTGTTCGCGATTGGCCTATCGGCATGAGCAAGGAAGCCCGATGCCCCAGGATTTTGCTCAAGCAGCGAGCTATTACAGTATCGGTTGCGAAGGCGGAAATGAATGGGGCTGCGAGAGGTTGGGCCGTCTTTATCCGCAATGGAGATGGTGTTCCAGAAGATGATGCGAAGGCGGTGTCCATCTTTAGAAAACTATGTGATTCTGGCAGGCAAAACTCCTGCACATACCTTGGTTATCAGTATGAAACAGGGCAAGGTGTAACGAAAGATTTCACAGAGGCGGCGCGCCTCTACGAGGAAAGCTGCTCATCAAACATAGCATGGGGATGTTCTCGTCTTGGGTTCCTCAATGAAAATGGAATGGGAACCCCTGAAGACGATGACCTCGCTCTAGGGTTCTATGCCATGGGTTGTGATGGAGGAAGCAACTGGGGTTGTGAGCAAGAAGATAGGTTAAGCAAACGACGTTCGCTAAACTTATCTGGCTTTTCATGCGAGGCTTCTTCGTATGGTGGCAGTTGGGCAAGGCGCGTCCGGTCAGAAGTCGAATCTGAATTATATTCAGTTTACGGATGCTCTGAACCTATCGAAGCGCATGTCCTTCCTGGATATACCTCCAGTACACACACACCGTTAAGGAATAGTGGCCCGTGGAGTGGATTTGCATGGTCTCGTGTCGTTTTATACTACGATGAGAAGAATAAAACACTGGCGGAAAATCTTGCAGAAGAACTTCAGCGTAAACACGGGAAGCCATTCTATGCCCAGAGAGGCGGAGCCAAGGTGTTAACCTGAATGGCATTCAAGAACTATAATTGTTCATATCCGCGATGATGTTTGATTGTACGGAACTAGGAAGGTAAGGCTCGTGAAACAAATCACCACATTAGGATTGGCTGTTCTTCTGAGTATCGCGCTTTTTGCGGTGATAAACTTCACCGCTCCGAAATGGTTTTCGGAAACGGTTACTGGATTTAATGGTAAACCAGATGACTGACCAATTGGATAAATGTTCACCTCGCTATATGGGCGTCATTTTTCCTGGGTCTCATATCGGTGTATTTGAATTGGCGTGGACTTGGGCAGCAACGGGCTATGGC
>NW_026262880.1:0-34826 GCF_025434085.1 Hippocampus zosterae | reverse complement strand
CTTGTCAAGGCCTTTCGGCCCCAAGCGACGACTTCAAGGTGTTGGCGATCGAGATGGCGGCAAACAGATTTTTCTGGTGAGAAGGACCACCTTCAGTGCATCGATGCCCTTGAGCCTCTTCTTCTAGGCCTGCTCCTTTATCACGATGTAGGGTCGGCCGGTCTCGTCGAACACCAAACTCATTCAAAATTATTTAAACGAAAGCATTGCGGATCAACTCGGCAGGTTTGTTTTTCAGAAGGTTGTGGGAGGGGATGCCTTTCCCACTGCTAGTTTTTAGAGTTCTTTCCAGTCCTGCTCTAGATTTAGTTAAAGTCCTTTTTCCCCTTTTTGTTCGACTCCAGGAGCTTGACTGCCCAGAGATTGCCTGACGTGACTTACTGATACATTCTCTGGATAAGCGGTTCTAAGCCGGGCTATTTTCTCTGTATATTTTTCGGTTCTGGAGATGGCCAGGCCCAGCTCCGTATCATCTTCCAGCACAAATGGCAGCCTGTCTTACCCTAGCTGAAGCGTGAGGCTAACAGGCTCCACCCCTATCTTAAGAACAGGCAGGCGATACCTCCCAGCCACCTCCCAAACCCGAGGTTACCCCCCACCCCCCACAACATACAGACACAAGCCATGCGGCATAACACGACCCTGCTGCACACCCCTCTCAAAGACAGTGCCAAACCCACAATCCCCCCAATTCTCAAGCACAGCCAACACCGCCGAAACCCTGATCCTGCACAACATAAATGATCACATGAACACCCTCTCCCTTTCGAAGGGCTGCCCCTCCCTCAGCTTGCGGAGGTAGTCTTTTAGGTCTTTGGGGTCTCTGCCGATGCTGAGGTAGTTTAGGAACCGGTTGAAGCTGCCGCTTGTTACTTTCCGGAACTCTTACAGCATTGATTACTAGGAGTTTGCGGTGGATTTCTTGTCGCCTTATTCGACGATCCTCCGGCCTCGGGTCATGATGTAGAAAAGCGTCACTATGAACAGACTCTGGTCCAGGCCCAAGCTGTCCCTCACCACGGCCTTATAAAGCTGCTGCCCTGACGCCACATTGAAGAACTCAGGCACAATACCATTCTGCGTCAGAAAAGCATTAAAGGCCTTGAGATCAAGCTGATCTGCCCCTGCCTTGCTTTTCAGCTATTTCTGTTAGAGGCAGGCACTGAAGACAATGGAGAGATGTCGGTTCCACTCTAGAGCTAGCCTGCGAAAGACCCTGAAATGGCCATTTCGATCTCCCGGCGCAAGGACTAGGCCTGCTCCCTTTTGACCTTGTCCTGCTCGATGTTCAGCTCGGCCTCTTTTCTGGCCTTCTCCAGCATGGCCCTTTTCTCCTCAGCTTTCCTCTTTTCAGCCTATTCCTCCTACCTCGCCTTTTTCCGTTTCATCTAGAACTGCGCCTCGAGCATGCCCTGCTGCTTGACCTTGAACTCCTTGTGATCCTTGCTTCTTTATCTTAGCTACCTCTCCGGGATATCCTCCTGTCCTCTTCTTGCTTCTTCCGCTCTTCTTCCTGCCTGCGCCGGTAGTCCTCCAGCATTGCTTTCTTGTCGGACTGCTCTTTTTTCTATCTTTCCTTTCTGCGCCGGGCTTATTCGGCTGCAGCTTTGGATTATTCTTCCTTGCGCTCTCGGTCTTTACGGAGGCGCTATTCCTTGGCCTGCTTTAATTCGATGAGCTGTTCCTAAATCTACTGCTGTCTTTTCCTCCTCCTTTTTTCGTCCAATTCGCGACCCGCTTCCTCCCTTGCTTTTTCCACCTCCTTTTTTTGCATTCTGTCAATAGAAAAGCTTTTCTGAACCCTGCTTCTTATCTATTTTGGTGCCGCAACTTTCCTCGCCTTCTGAACATCCTTAGCATCAATGTAGGCCTAAAAAGTCGGCTGTGCAGGATATCCGACAGCAAATCTACCACGATCGAGTAGGATAGCGGGTACGCGCCTAACCCAGGAAGCGGATTTTGAAGGGGGTTTTGATGTGTTCTTAAAACTGTCTCATTGTATCTTTTGTAGCCTGGAGGTAGCACCACATCCTGTCCATCCGCCAACTTTGCATTTATGCCTGCAACCTCCGCATCTTATTATTCATTCCTACCGCCCGTACAAACTGCTAGTCTCCTCATCATCCTCTCGAAACTGGCCCTCCCTCTCCCTCCTACCAAGCCAGCTGCACTGCCAGCCTTTCACAGCCCTGCAGGTCCAGCCCTTTCAACCCACCTCGATCTATGGCCTTAATGATTCGATAATCCTTGTCTTGCTTATATCCAGCCCACAGTCTTTTGTCAGTTGGACCACCTGAGCAAAGGGCAAAAACCCGGATTCCTCACGAGACTCGCCCCTTGAGGGGTTGACCATGCAACGTGTCAAAAATGCAGATTTAGAGGGTTGTGAGGCCGGCGGAGGATGGACTAAACCGCCACTCTGTCACGATCTTCCTCTTTAGCGAGTTCCACGAGATCAACACGGTCTTCCAAAATCGCTCATTAATACTGCCCTCCTCGTAAATTACCTGCCGGTAGTGCCTCCACCAACCCCCAACGCGACATTTCTCGCCTCCAACTCTTTTTTCACTTTTTCCTTGATGACCTCTTTTTTCTTTTATCTTGCGACCTCCGCCTCCCTTTTTTATCGGGCTTTCCCTTATTGCTATGCCTGCAGTCTTGCTATATGTTAGATTATTCTAGGGTCTGGCTTCGGAGGACGTGGTGGGACTTTTTTTATATGGTATTTTTTTGCGATAACTTTCTATTCCTATGTTTCATACTTTCCGTAGTCCTACCGTGCTCCTGGAAAGGAGAATTCAGAGCGGCCACTATTTCCTGATTTGAAAGACTGATTAGTCGCTTTAGATCGGTCAGAAAGCCTGAACTGCTCATTCTCCCAGGCTGCACAGGCGGCAGCTCCTGCTTTTCCTTCAATTTTTACGAAATCATCTCCCGAGCGTTCCCTAACAAATTAAGCAATCCAAAAGTTCCTTTGTAGTCAAGATTGACTTTCCTGACGATTTCGACATGCACCTGCAGGATGACTGGCTGCATGGACAGGTTGACGGCTTGGTTGCCCTGCCTTATCACTCCCTCCAGGAATCTGACTATGAGTGACCTTTTCTGACCCTCAAGATGGTTCTGCTAGCGGTCCTTGTGGCGGTTCAGCAGGCCTGCGTAGATTATGGAGAGCGCTACTTTGAGCATTTTTGAGAGGAGGTCTTGCATGCGTTGATCTGAGAGGTATTTTTAGAGAGTTGTGCTGAGAAGGGTGGCGGATTGGGTGCCCCAGGTACGGCTTCGGATGAGGGTCTTAAACAATATCTAGGTGAGCTGCACCCCATGTCGGGCCTTCATCCTGGGATGCCTCAAAGCCTGCCCCAAAAACCTGAATTCCACAAGGTTGAGCTCATAGCTATCTCCTTCCTCCTTCTCAAGCAGTTTCAAAAACGGCTCTAGAAAGATCTCAATCGGGATCGACGAGAACTCGCTGAAGAGAATACCCAGCGACTGCAGCATCCATTCCTTGAGGTCAGCGTCCTGATGGTGCTCGACGAAGATAAAGGTCAGCTTTTTGTAGAGGATTGAGGCGAAAGGGTTTTTTTACTGTGCGAAGTGGCGGGTGAGGCGGACGAGTTTCTAGATTGATAGGATACGCTGGCATAGCTGCTTGCTTCTTGACATGCGCTTGAAGAATAGGAGGACTGTGTTGACCAGCCCGTCGTTATGCTAGAAGTAGCTGGGAAAGGACACCCAGAGCACTGTCACCAACTCAGAGCATACCACAAGACTGCCCTCCCCGAACTCCTCCATCTCCTTGCCACACACATCCAGCCAGTACCCCAACACCCCCCTCTCCGCCAGCTGCTCCAGCACCACCCCGGTCCCCCACCATCCCTCCAAACATCTCTGCGATAACCTCGAGATACTGTTTGTTGTTGTCACTGTATTTCCGGGTCTATACGGTCAGCAGGTCCTATAGAGACTATCGACCGAATTAGAGGGCGAGGGTCACGAGGCTTTAGGAGGCGGATGGGGATCTTGCGAGGCCCATGATGGTGAAGTGCAGGCCACCGTTTTAGCGGGTGAGCCAGGTGTACCCTTAGTCTTGGCGGGATGGTCTCGTAGCATGCGGCCGACTGCAGTCATGACCCTAGCACCCCATGCCACGACCTCCACATCCTTCGAGATGCAGCAAGGCTTAAACGACTGCAGCACAAACTCCGCACTGTCCCTCTCCCTCTCCACCATCTCCTCCACCGTATCCAGGTTCTAATAGATCGCCATGATCATCTCCACGACCGGGACAAACTCTCCCTTGACACCTTTCACCATCACCATCGCAAAATACTTGTTATTCTCAGACAGCAGACTGACCGCCTGCTTCGGGGTCAGCTGCAGGTGCTGGCAGAGCGCGAGGATGAAGAGCTAGAGGATCGTGCTGGATTGGTTTAGTTATTTGTGAGGGTCGATGGTTGTGATGTTGACGATGGAGGAGGGTTGTTGGGGGTTGGGCGATGGGAGGGATGGGCGTTAGAGTGGGGGGGATTGGGTTTAGAGGGCAGAGGCGGTTGGTCTTTAAGCTGCCTTTAGCTTGACCTTGTGTCCCTAGGTTCATCGCCCCCAAGCCCAGCCTCCCAGTCCCTGACCCTCGTGACCAACCCATCAAAGCTCTCCAAATCACCGGCGATCAAACTACCTTTCGTTTCGTTATCGACTTCCAGGCCAACCCTCTTCAAAATATCAACCACGATGTTCCAGTTAAACAGCCTCGCACTCGAACTGTTAGAGCCTTGAGTGCAGTCAAATTAGGCGGCACAGGCAGGGCGTGTTTCTTGGTCAGTCTTTTGAGCACATTGGCAATGATCAGCCCATTGTAACAGGCCAGTTCCTCCTCCTCGGACAGGGGGTTGCCCTGCAGGGCAACGAACCCCCCAACCACGTGAAATTGGGGGCTGACAGCATTCTTATAACAAATGTCATAAATCAGGGTGTCTGCCTTTAGAGCTATGATGTTCGTTTGGAGGAGAGCTGGAGGGCTGGTAGCAGGGCCTGGAGCAGTTTCTTTTGGAGGGAGAATTTGGGGGAGGAGATGGTTCGGGATTGGGTGGTGTCTTTTAGGGATTTGTGGCAGCTTAGGCAACGGGAGAGCATTGGAGATTGGGAGGCGTGATTTTTGAATGAATCGTTAACACTTTTCGCGGAGTCTAGTGCAACTTCGACTCTTCTGGCCCAGCTCTCGACTTGCCCCTCTATCGCCCCCATCCACATCCCAACCCTCCTCTCAACCGCCTACCGCCCTCCTCCCCACCTCCATCCACTCCTCCTCCCTCTTCTCTACCTCCCTCAACCTCTTCTCAACTTTTTCCACCATCCCCCTCACCCCCTCATCAGCAACCACCTGCGGCTTCACATACACCACCTTTTCCTTCAGTTTCGCAGGGACAGGATCAGGCTTAGCCTGAGACTGTGTGAAATCTTTGAATTGGTGGGCAAGGTAGTAAGCCGTAGCGAGAGGTGGTCGATTTAGGCTGGATGTTTGGGTGGCCGCGGATTAGGCGATGATTCGGGTCTTTGATTCCGCTATTTCAGGGAGATCTTCAAGATGCCTAACCCTGCCGATCATCTTGAGCAACCCTTCTTCAAGACTGTCAATCCTATCTCCAATCACCCTCCGCCCCTCCGCCTTCCTGTCCAGCCCCCCTCTCGCTTCAATCAATGACTGGTTCAGCTCCATGATCTAGCTGACCCTTTCCGACTCCTCCTCCATTTTTTTCTTGAGAGTCTAAATTTAGTGCTAGAAAAAGGGGGCTATAGAAGAAGCCTGATGGTGATGAGAGTGGGGGGAGGAGGACTGCCTTGAATGGTGGAGTTTGAGTAGGCTGTGAACAACTCATCGATCTGTTTCTGCTGCTGTTTTTGGGTCTCCTCGTTTTTGCGGAGATATTGCTTTATGCTCGATAGCTAAGGAATCCATCCAAAACTGATTTTTTTTGTTCTAGTCTTACATTCTGACGATCTTCCCTTCCATCCCTCTTCGAACTCTCCGATCTTTTGCCAAGCCATATCGCCTCTCTTTCTAATCTCACAAACCTCTTTCTCCAGCTTTTTCCTCTAGTCTCTGCCCTAACCCGCCAAAGCAGCAATTTTCCTTGAGATCTATCCCTCCATGACTTATAATTTTCCTGTCAGGTCTGCCACTCTCTCTTCCACGTGTCTTTTGCAAGCGCTATAGTCTTGTTGAACACTGTTTCTTGGGCACATAGGCGCTCCACAGAAGATTGGCGATCCAAGCTCAGCTCCGCTTGCAGGAGGGATTGGCTGGTGGCCAGCTGCCTTTGCAGTGCTGAGAGATGCGTCTACTGATCGGAGCCTGTGATGACCAGTTCTTCGATGATCCTGAAATGCTCATTCAGAGCCTGCTCAAGCGACTCTTCCATAATAAACCACGAAAGCACAATTTGTATCACGAATCAGCCCGATGCACCCAGACAACTCCACGCATTCCCTGACTTTCCGCTCATACAGCCTTTTATCCTCTCGAAAACTTTGGCAGCTTCCAAATTGGCTGGTGAGTTCGGATTCGGCTCGAGCAATAGCAGACGCAGAGTGTCTAGAAGGGCGCAGATGGTGTATGCGGATGACCACCGGCTCTGTAGCCGGTCGAGACAGACCTTCCCGTTGACATAGAAATTAGGATGGAAGATTGGCGTGCGGAATGTAAAGACTGGTGTTCAGCAGGATAGTTTGAAGGAAACGACAGCCCGAACATGAAAGTCCCGCCTTCCCACAGACTGTCCTCCGGTCCAAACAGCACTCCCTCCCACTCATGCAAATTATCATCCCTAGGACAAGCCCGATACCCCCCATCCGCCTGCTTGACCAGCTCATAGTCCTTCAGCAACCTCCTGACCGTCATCGCCATGCAACTCCCGGACAATCAATCAATAATTAATCATTTTTTGCGGGCCAGGTCTCTATTGAATCTCGCGTTCTCTGTCATAGGGTGGGTCGGGCCCAGCTGCTTCAGATAGATCTCATAAGACTTTTGGAAGTATAGCTAGGAAACGACGTGGTGGTTCAGTTTGAGGTTGGCCAGGCCCAGGTGAAAATAGATATTGCCGAGTTGGAGGTGGCAGGGGCCTAGATGATTGAATTTTATGTGATAGCACTTTTAGAAGTGTTGGAGGCCAGGCTGTAATCGCCTTTTTTGTAGTACGCATTCGCGAGGTTGTTGAGGCAATGCGCTAAGGGCAGATGCTCAGGGCCTTATAGTTTTAGTGTCAGTTAGCATGCGATTTAGAAATATTACACTGCTTAGGTATAATAGCCCTGCATGAAGAGCGAATCGCCAATATTCAGAAAGCACCCAGCTATTTCCCGGTGCTCTAAGCCCTACAGCTCAGAAAGCTTGGCATACAGAAATTTCTCGAATTGTTGGTTCGCTAAATCGTATTTTTAAAGTTTGTAATAAATCGTGCCCAGGTTGTTATGCAGGTCAGAGTAGTCCTCTTATTCTTTAGCTTTGATGATGAAGCTCTTTTCAAGCAGCTGCGCGGCTTATTCAGCCTATTTAGTTCGATCAAAGTGGCTGCTAAGTTGTTTAGAATATTCGCCTTCAATATTTTTTGGTCTCTATACTTCGGTTTTTATAATTTCGTAATAAGTTCTTCGAAAATTTTGACTGCTTTCTCGAATTTGCCTTGCCGATTTAGCGCGATTCCTCGCTTCATACTGAACTAATATTTCTCTTCCATTATCAGAGTTAACTCCGCCTTCAGCCGATAAAATATTTCAGCCGCCATAGGCTAATACTCCAGCAAAAAGGGGCCTTGTTCAGCCCGGTATATTTTCTCCTCATTGCACAGACACTCAAATTCCATAGGCATCCTGTCCAGCAGCTCCAACTTGATTTAAGTGTAATCTAGGCCAGATTTAATCCTGGTTATCTTGAATAAATTCTGAGGGTTGAAAAGTACTTCTTGCTCGGCCGGGTTGAACGACAGCCACTCCAAGTCGCAGTAGCCTGCAGAATCGGGGCACTCCTTATTAATTTGGATTTGGATCAAAGTATTGAACATAAAATTCTTGGCGACTTATAATTTTTTAGTGGTTGACATAAACCTAGGTTCTAAACGATATCGCTTTGTTTTAGCATTTATAACTAAGCCGCGCTAATGAAAGTGCCTCTGTAGACTACCATGTGGTCTCTGGGCTACAGGCTGATCTGCTGAATGAATTTTGTCTTTATTGCTTTTCTCAGCATGTTGACGGCGTGTCTGATCCACCCCAGCTGCAAAGAGTTATCAAACGCTTTTAGGGACCGGTTCACCAGGCGGTACAAAAAGTTCTATTTGGTGTAGCACTTGAGCATGGCCAGTGGTCAAGCACGATGTTTTCAGTGTTGACGAGTTCACAGAGTTCATCCTTAAACACACTAAGGGATTCGCAGATCGTGATAAAGTCCTAAAATTCACTCTGCTGGTCCAGGGAGTTGCTGATTGAGTGCAAGGCTCTTCTCATCTTGTTGAATTTACTGATTGTCTGTGTCTCCAGCTTTGCGAAGTTAAAGAATGGCCGTTTTCCGTGGGTTATTATTGCTTCGTCCAGCTATTCCTCCCCGAAAGCGAAAATGACCTTCTTTGACTTGGTCTTTTAACCTTGCTGGCCAGTTTTCTTGTAAAATACAATGATTTTGTCCACGTTGCTTAAAAGCAACATGCTAAGACTGTTTAAACCATCGACTCGTCCACTACCACGATGCTTGTCTGATAGAAGCGGATCTTGTGAAGCGCGTCTTAAGGTTTGCTAACTCTGACCACCGAGTACTTTTCCATTAAGAAGGTAACGCAACTGCTGCCCTCTGCAACCAACCAAACGACAGTGGTAGTGTGCAGCTTTTTACTGAACTCTTCAGGTTTGCATAACATGAAAACTTGATCAGCGGACATGTAATCTTTTTAGTAAAATTCAGTTTTAACCAATTTCTGACGCTTCTATCATCCGTATAAAAAATGATTCTCTTTGTCTAAAATTTGTTTGAAGGTGATATATGTTGTCTTTGTTGTCTTTTAGAGTTTTATACGAGAGAATTATTTTCTAAGTTTTTTTTACATCTTTTGGATCTTAGTAGGACAAAACACTTTAAAAAGTTCAAATACTTTGTAAAAAGAGTTTAATAGCTCCTGATATCATGGTAACAAGCGTAAATACAATTTCTAGTGGTTGCTACTGCCATTTTTTTTGTTTCTTTAAATATTTTTTGTAGCATACCCCATTTCAAAGCTTCCTCGCTAAGACAAGCTTTAGTTTGAGAGGGCTTTCCTTGTTTTACAAATTATCTCATATCTATTAATGATAGTTCAAGAACAAAAATGTAAAAAAAGAATTATATTTCAATTAATCAGCTCCGCAGATACTTTGATATAGGGGCTGAAAGACTGCCTCGAATTAGGATGCCAGTTCGTTCAACCCTCTTCTTAGAGGGAGAAAATATCGCGGAAGATCGTCCAAAGGGATAGTTATCCCTCCCTGCCTGGCTAGACTCAGCATAGCTGCTGCTCACCGAGCTCGTATCAAAAGTCTGCAAACGAATCGGCGAGGCCCTAGGCTGCTCGAATTGGTCCATCGTAGTGCTCCAGGTGCAGGTCTGTGGGCTATCCTGCTCAAGGATGTTGATCGACCTGTTTTATGGGTCTGGAAACGCCCTTGATTTCAGCCGGGATTTGAGAATGATGGTCTATGGCTGTTTTGAGAATGCGGGGGAGGGTGTGAGGGTTTGGGGTGTTGGATTGTGGAGGGGTTGGTATTGTAAGGGTTTTGAGGGTATCATGGAGGTGGCTGGCCTTGAAGTGATTATGCTTGCTTTCGGGTTCTAGGCATATGCTTTGCTTAGTTGCTGCGGCTAGGCCGAAATCCTCTAAGCGAAAAAATTCTTGCCCTCAAATTCTGACGCTAGACACTTTTACGTTAAATCCGGGGCTGCGAGAATACTTTAGCAAGCTAAGTAGGACAAGGCTTGTTCAAGATGATTTTAGACAGGCTGTCCCTTTCGTCATTGCTTTTACCAGTGTACCGGCACAAGGGGGCAGGAGACACCCCTCGTTTTTGGGCCTGGCTTATACAAACCATGCAGCTTTCACCTTTCTTCTCGAGTGGGGATGATGATGGCTGGCAGGAGACTGCTGGAGGCATGAAATCGGCCTGGCATGAAGATTATCTGGTGCATTTGTTGCTTGGCAGATTTCGAGACTCCGCGTATGGGACAGTTAGTCTTGATGGACGCGTTTCAGCTTTCGGCTATGGCTTCGCTAGTGATGTTGAGTTCATCATCATATTTTTGGACCATCTATTTCCTTTTAAGACTAGAACGATTGTGATTCGGTAAGGGTTTTGGACTGTTAAATTTTCTTAGAGTTTATCATATTCTAAGAAAATTAAGATTGCCGAAGAGAACACTTTGCCCTTGAGGAGGAGAAATCTTCTTTCACAAAATTACTGATCGATCCGAGCATTAGACCGAAAAATGGGATTTGCAAGTACTGCTGACCTCCGGCACTGAAGGCAGACAAACACTTCCAAACTGACTCTCACCAAAATTACTCTTCTTTTCCCTTCTCCTCACCCTCTGTTCTTTTTTCAGCTAGGACTTCGCCTTATCCCTGTTTATTTTTCACTGTTGAAGGTGCTGACCGGATTGAGGGTTATCTCTTTAGTATGCTATTATTTGTTATCAGAGTTGTTTATTTTGTTGTTGGTTGTGCTTTTGTTGTGGGTGATTATGACGCAGTCCCTTGCGAATTCACTTAGGGGTAGGCCTATTCAACGGTCTTTCGCTGTGCTTTTTGCTTCTCTCAGGTGACCCTTCCCTTTCTAGTTCGACACCTCTGCTCTCAATCGACCGCAACACCCTCCTCTCTCCATAGCTCACAGTCTCAACCACCTCACTCCCATACACTGCATACGGCATGCAGCAGTCTACCTCATGCGATTGGTACAGAATTGAATAGGTGTCTCTCCAATACAGAATGCTGCACTGGATAGTTGTAATTAGAAGGTAGGAGGCTGGATTAAAGCGGGGGTCAGGGAGAACAGGGAGAGGAGAGGCTTGAGGGATTGGGGGTTGGGGGGCTGGTGTAGGGTTTTGAGAAGATGTGAGAGGTAGGAGGTGAGGGTCTTGTCGAATTAGCTTTATTTATCGTTGAATTTTATTGGAGGAGATCGCTTTTTGGGTCTTCTTGTTTCAGCTATTTAATAAAGCGTGCCAGCTGCTACCCCTAGCAAATGATTTCCCAGCTATCCCTACAAATCGATCCAAAATTTAATGCTCTGAAAGCCCGGCCTCAAGAATTATGAAAGCCGCAAGTCTGGTCAAGGAATCGGCATCCCTTTTGATAGCCCTGAAAAATGGATAGCTTTACTTAAGAGCTTTATAAAACGGGGTTTCCGAAGCCTGATCGAAATCCGAGAATTTCCGAACCGGATGAATGAAAGTCTGGTAGGGCAGCCTGACTGATTTCAGCAAAGAAGGACGGTCACTGCTCTCTTGCATGTCCATGATATGAAAAGTTAATTAACTGCATTTTTCAACGATATGAAACTCTGTGATATAATTAATTAAGATCGGTGATATGCGGGGATCATAGCATGCGCTCGACGATATCGTTGATGAAGGCCTCTCGGTTGCCCCAGTCGCCTCCCCGGATGAAGGGGTGGCGCTTGGCCTTGAACCCGCCTCTGGGGTTTCTGAGCTTGAACGGCCAGAGGAAGTTGTTCACCTCCTTGAATTTCTCGCCGCAGGTGTAGATCTCGTGGATGATGTCCTCCACGCAGTCCACATGGCCGCCAGGGATCTTGGCCACCACGTCGTTCGAGGTGATCGGGATCCTCTGCTTGTTGATCTTCACGAAGCCCCTCTTGTAGACCAGCTTGCGGATGGTCGCCAGCGAGGGGGTGCCGTACATAATGAAGGGCTCGACCTTGCGCAGCAGGTTGACGGAGGCCTTGTTGAGGCGCACAAAGGTGGCGTTGTTGATCTGCCTCAGGCGGAGGAGTCTGAGCACACGGATGACACGGGGAGAGTGCTTGTTGATGCCTCGGATGCGCACCACCAGGGCGACTTTCTTCTCAGCAGGCACGTAGAAGGCGCCGTCGGCCTTGGCCTTGCGGATGGCCGCGACCTCATCCTTCTGCATGGTCAGGTACTCCTTATGGTACTTCTCGCCTTTAGCCAGCCACTCCTTCTGCCTGCGGGCCAAATCCGAAGCCTGCTTGGCGTTTTGCTCCTCCTCCTGCTTCCTGAACTTTTCCTGCAGGGCCTTCTGCTTCTTCAACAATTCAGGGCAGCTCAACATTATTTCAACTGTATGATTCACGATCGAGGGATGGTCACCCTCTCGCCTCCCGCTCTTGCAGCATCTGCAGAAACAGTTTCCCGCCGGAGGCTGGGTCTAGACCTCCTTTCTGGGCGACTGCCATGAACTCTCTCTTGACAGTTCTGAGCTGCACCACGGTCCATCTCCTGTTGAGAGTGACCTTCACCCCTGCCCAGCTCATCACTCCCCCCTCGCCCTGTTCATTCTGCCTCTCAAGGACCATCTATATCACGCCTTGGATCGTCTTGTCCAGTTAGTGCAGTTCGTCCATGTCCCTAACTTCCTCCCTTTTGGTGCTTACTGCCTGCTTGCCTCTTGGAGGCTGGGCCAGCAGAACCTCAGCGATCTACTCGCAAGGAGTGGCTCATCAGGCCTGCGCTAGAAAAGGGGACAGTCCCATCGATTTTTGAGCGATGGAATTTCAAGTCTCTTATACAGGTCTTGCAAGAGACCTGGGGGATAATTGTCAGCCCTATCAACGTTATGGGATTAGCAGGTCTACAGAGGAGCGGTAAGGTAGAGCGTGCAGATCGTAGATTGAGTCTCCCTTGCTATGCAATATAGTTCGTACCGAAATCCCTTGATATAGTTCATCGAATCGCAAACCACAATCGTATCAGGTCCGAGCCCCCTGAGCACCTAGCATTTGATTTTCCCCCCTCGTGACTTTTTCAGTCTTTGAATCGCCGTAGCCCTCTTGCTTGCCGATCCCGAGGGTCTCCTCATTGACTACCATGGCATCCCTTCCATGTCGTTCTTTAATGAACTTGACAAATTGCATGGCCCGGGTCGTCTTGCCAGCCGCAGGTGGTCCGCATATCACTAATAATGGCATTGATTAATAATCGTATTGCCAGCTTATGCATTGCACCCATGGACCGGAATGCTCGCATTACACCCAGAACCTTAAGGACATGAAGGGCGCTTTTGAGTTTTAGGGGGCCTGGACTTTCACCTCTGGGAAGAGATGTCGTTTGGTTACCAGCAAGCTTTATCGACCAAAAAGAGTTGGCTGCCAAACCTGAGCTAATTTACAATCCTAACCACGGGCCTCAAGAGAACACCATGCCAGTGTTCTCTTTCAGCAAGGACCGTCGCAGATCCCAGTTCAACCCCAAAAAAGGCACTCCTGACATTGGCAGTTATAATCTCGACATAAATCCATCAAAAAAATTGCCAGTCAAATTCCCTCTTTCCAGCATGCGCTACGACAAGGAGCAGCATGGTCTTGCCCCCAATTCTTACAAAGTCAATGAAAGCATGAGATCGACCGAAACAGGCAAAAGCTTCGGAATGGCCTTTGAAAATGACTATAGCAACTAAAACCCGCCTGTTGGCATGTATGAGGTTGGAACGGATGTGCGAAGAGGGCGTAGTAATTCGAAGGAGGTGTATTTTGGGACTGCGGAGAGATTCGGGAGAATCAGCGAAAGCCCAGGCGTCGGCAACTACGAGGTGAGGAATGAAAGGGCAGTCAAAAAAGATCAACTTTCTCAAGTGGCAAAAGATTTTCATTAAAAAATACCAACCCTGGCCCAGCCGATTATACCATCCCCTAAACACTAGGCAAGACCCTTATGGCCCGCCAGAGCCAGGCTGTTGAGCCTCGCCAGGTTGCAGACCGGACCACGCCAGGCCCCATCTACGATCTCGAGCGATCTTCAAAGAAAGGAGTGAAATTCAACCGCCAGGCCCGAAACACCAGCCTTACGAACCAAGCCCCCAACGGCACCGCTGATCGCTTTTACGTCAACCATGACACTACCCAGCCGGGAAATACTTCGGCATCAATTTCACCAAATCACTTCGCCCCTCCATCGGTACTGAAGTACCCGCCCCGAATACCTACGATTTTAAAGGCACTCTTAACAAAACCCTTGGGGTTTTCCCTCGGGCTCGAGCGAACTCCGAGTCCCCGGCATGTTAGTAAATCGGGCCTTCCAGCTACGCCATCAACTATGACGCCAGCCTGCCAAGAGGCCCCAGGCCGACCATCAACAAAAGCCAATACGATGGTCGGTTCAAGTTCAATAACGAAAAGGTGGGGCCCGGGAAGTATCCGGTCAGTTACATCCCCAAGAACAGGGAGGCCTACTCGTTCGGGGGCGGAGAGAGGTTTAGGATGAAGCGGGAAGGGCCTGGCCCCGGGGACTACGACATCGCGGGGACGATCGGCAAGATCCCAAAATACCACAAACTGCACTGCCGCGCCTGCAGCCAGCCCAACCCCACCACCAAGCAAGAACACCCACACCCCCCCGCCGAGCAGTCCGAATAAAGCTGCTACGACTGACCATCATCATCTCATTCATCCCTCAAGGAAAGGCGACTCCCCCAGATCAAGCTGCAACGAGCCCACATACTTCTCCAGCTCGTCCAGGTTCTCCTCGCTGATCTCTTTGATCTGCTTGTCCCCGTATTTTTCGTGGTAGTGCTTCTTGAACTCTTCGTTGAAGCAGCCCGCTTTCTCTTATAGCATTGATTGGTACATCTTCTCGGGGAAGACGCAGGGCTTGGGTTCTTGTGACTGGAAGGGGAGGATCTTGAGGGGCTGCTGGCTGGGCTGCTGGAAGAGGTGGCCTGATGCCCGGTTTGGCTTGGTCTGCTGCTCTCTGCTGTTCTGCACGCGATAGTTGTTCAGCCTCCTTTTTATCGCATGCACCTCGTCCGGTGTCATCCTCACCGTCTTCGAGTTTGTGTCCTCAGTCTCTGCGCCGGTTTTCAGCCGGCCCGTGATCGCCCTCCTGCATTCGATCATCGCCTAGCCCTGCCTTTTCTTCTTCTCCTCACGCTCGATTGTCAGCTCGACCTCCAGCCTCTTCCGACGAGCATCACTGGACTACGCATACTTCATCCTCTCGCGCTAGAGCCTTATGTTTTCAAGCCTTAGGATTTCGCTCTGCCTTGCTTTCTGATTTTATAGGGCTTTGAGGTTCGACTATTTTTGGTGTCGGTTCTGGACCAGCCAGTCTTTTTTGGTCTGTTCTGCGAATTCGACGAACTCGTTTTGCTTGTCATGATGGTACCTTAAGGACAAGCTAACGCTTGATTTGGGCCTTTATGCGGTCGCGCCTCTCATCCCGGGATTGCTCATCCCTCTTCTCCTTAGCCGCCTCCCTCTTCCCCTCACTGCTCTCAAACTCCCTTCTCTTCCGGCCCGCCTCCGTCTCAATCAGCTGGTTCTTCCTTCGGTTGGTCTCCAAAATGACCAGATCAGCCTTCTTGCCCGGGTAGCCATCGCCTTCTTGATTTCGAGGTCAAGCTTGAGCTTGGCCTCATACTTGCTATCGCAGTGGGAAGTGATCTGCGCATGCTTCTTGAGCAGGCTTATGCGGTGCTCCTCAGTGGCGGACCGCACATCCTGCATGCGCTGCCTCAGACGGGATTTCCTGGACTACAGGCTGCGCTGCTTCTCCTGCTCGATTTTCTATCTGTTCTGTTAATACTCCTGGTGCTTCAAGTTCTGCCGCTGCAGGTGCTGCTCGAATGCTCTTTGGTCCTGCCTGAACTGCTGCAGCTGCCGGATTGCCACCTCTTTGCTCTGCCGGCACAGCCTGCTCTTCAGCTCCTCGGGGGAGGTGTTGTACTGCCTGTACATCAGACGCAGCCTGTTCTTCTAAAACTCGTCGTGGTCGATCTGGCTCTCGTCGACCTCGATGTCTTACATGTGGTCGACGATCTAGCTGATTTCAGCACTTTCTAGTTTCTTGCGCTTTAGAGCCGGATTTGCTGGACCTTTTTGTCTCTCTACATTTTCTGCCTCCTCTTTTGGAAGGCCTCCTGGGACAGCCTGTACTGCTTTTCGAGCCCCTCCTGCTTTTCCTTCCAGTAGGACTCACTTAAATTTTTGATGTCGTGGATCAGTCTCTCAGATTGCTACTTTTTCATTTTGGCCTTGTTACCCGCGCCATCAAATTTTGTTTGCGTTTCCGCTCTCGCTAGGCATCCTCTTTGGCCTTGATTTCGAGAGCCAGTCGCGCTTTCTGCTGTGAGTCGATTAAGCGCAGTTGGTTGCGATGCTTCCTTTCCAGTTTGGAAAGGGGTTTGCCTGAGAGTTTGCTTGGCAGTGGATTTGGGCGGGGTCAGCGAGCGCTATTCCATCCTTTAGTATTCCTGCAGTATCTCCTGTCTCTTTTCCTACATCATCTGGGCCTTCAGCCTGACATACTCGTGACTGAACTCCGCCATGCTAGCCGGCACCCCTTCACGGGCGGACTGCCTCTTCCGTGACAGGGTTAATAAACCAAGGTTATTTTCTCATGAATAATCAATTTTATTGTCATTTAACCGGTCTAAAGATATTTTCGGATAATTAATTTATTGTTGCGGATTTGCTGGAAGTCAGGTTCAGCCATTTCGCCAATTCCCGGCCTCGGACTTGTAAGGGCTCGCAGAACCTGTCTACTGACTCAAGGGTGACTGCAGGTCGTGCCCCGCCAACGAGTTTATCAGTTATTTTTCACCGCATGTCTTATGCAGCACTCTCAGCTAACTATCGATTTCCTGCAGCATGGGCACAACTCCCTCCAAGTAATTCGCCAGCGAAACCTGACTCGTAGCCTGCGCACTATGACAGAATTTCCTTAGGGTCGCAGAATTGACTACTTTGAGCCGACTTTAATCTCCTTGAAGATAAGAGCCAGGGCCTTTCTGTTGATCACGCAGTTGTTGGCCTGGCAGGGCCTCGGCAAATTCATCAACGTCATTGTAGGTGGTCCACCCGTCCTCGAGCTATCGGTCGTCCACGTAGAAACGATGCCTGTACTCGGAAGAACCGCTGTGCTGTTGGAACAAATGCTTAGCAGGCAGTTCCGGATGATGCCTTGCCTGCTGTCCTCATGCAGCCGATTGCTGGCCTTCAGAATGGGCTGCAGGGAGCTATACTGATCTTTGTACTCTACTTGCTAAAGAACATGGTCCTCGACTTGTTTTACTCTGGACAGGCTTTTCAGCTGGCTCTGTAGGTACGAGGCTCTGTATTACTTGTCTTTGCGCTCTTGGTTGGAAAGCAGGAAGATCTCTTTGTCCAGGGCCTGGATTTTACCTTCGACTCCGATAAACTCCTTGAAGGAGGATTCCAAAGCAACCATTTTTTAACGCAGCTGGGCGTTTTCTTGCTCCAGGCGAGTTATTTCTTGATCAGCCTCTTTTCTCATTGATTTTTAAGAGGCCAGCTCCTGCTGCAGCAAACTGAGCTGGTACTTCAATTCCGACTCAATTTCAAGAGAGAGTTTGCGATCGTCGTGAGGAGGGTTGTGGGGTTGTCCATGACTCTGATGGACTGGCCCTGTTATGGGCTGCGTTGAGCTGTAATGTGGATGGAGAGTGGGGTGATGCGGGGAGGGTCCACGCATCGGTATTTCCGTGATTACTGAGGCAGGCCGGTTGACCTGCCTGACGCTGCTCTGCTTCCTCTGAACGATGCTGCCGTCCATCCGAGGCGCCACACTCATCATCTTCGAGTCCACCACTTGCGCCCCCGTGATCGTGAATTCCTTCACATCTTCGACATAGTCCTGCCCCAGCTTATTGAAGATGGTCTCCCGCTATTCCCGCAGGATTGAGGCCCGGTGGGGAGTGGCCTCCACCTTGCTGTAGAGATTGTCGGTGAGGGTGGAACGAGAGTTTATGAGGGTCAGGAACTCATGGGGCATTATTTTGTCCCGTTTGCTTTGGTGACTTTCATGCTGATGTACGAAAAATCAGCGATGTTACCAAGCACTTCAATCAGGTCTTTAGGGTCGATAAAGCCTTTTTCCAGTTTGTCAATATTCCTGAGTAGTTCCTTTCCCGAGCCCTGCACTTCCTTCAACTTGTCATAAAACCCCTCTAGCAGTACACACTCCTCCAGCAGCACCTCAGCTAGCCGAGCCTCGCATTCGCGGCTGCCCTTGCGACTGCTCTAGGGAGAAAACTCCCAGCCCAGGGCTTTCTGGAACTCGCTGAAGGATACCCTTGAATTCCCATCATAGTCGTAAAACTTGAGCCAGCAGGTGACCAGCTGCGGGTGGGCGGGCTGCCTGCCCGAACTGTTTTCAGCCAGCCATGCCACCATCCTCCCATGGTTGACGTAGTTTCCAAGGCTGATCTGCCGGAAAACATTTGTAGGATCTGTTCTCGGCAACAAGTTCCGCTTATGCAAATCGATCGCCTTCATCTTCTCCAGGGCCTGGAGTGACTCCCCCAGCTGCCTCAGGGCAGTCTCGATCATAAAATTATTGGGTTGACTCTTGGTGCTAGTGATTATGATTATACTGTGCCTGTCTGCCGCGCTGGCCAGCCGCATGCCGGAGTATCTGGGCACTGGCTACGATATTGTAAGGGGCAATCCCCTGTCCAATCGTGTTGACGAGGGGTTCAAATTGCCGATCTTTCAGTTCACATACGAGCAGGGGAAGAAGACCGACGATGGCAGGTACGAAGTGCCCGATCAGGTCTATGCGGTGTCCACTACGTCCTGCAGCCTCGAGGCAGCGACCACCAAATACTCTGGCACAAGGACCTACCAGACCGATCTCAAAGAAAAGGTCGATGTGAAATACATCCTCATCGCGGGGCAGGTCTAGTTCTCGGCCTCTACCGAATTCAAGACCATGACCAGCCAGACCACTGAACAGTACATCAGCCATGCTGAGGCGGAGTGCTAGGCCTACAAGCTGACCCTGCCCCACTACACGGAAAACATCTCGCTGTCTTAGGATTTTTAGAAGGGCGTTAAAAAGGCCGTTTTGGATGGCAGCCTTGAAGCCTGGCGTTAACTGGACTCGATCTTCGGGCTGTACTACGTGGAGTCTGTTGTGTTCGGGGGACGGGTGGTCCAACAGCACAACTACGAGAGAAGCAGTATGTCGCTGTTTACCGGGATGGCCCTGGACATCAAATAAGCCGCGAAATGCCAGTTTGCAAAGTTCTTTAATGTGGCCGAGTCTGCCTAAGTGCAGCGCTACGAGAACGAGACGAGGGTTATAAACTCGTACGTGGAGGGCAGCCGCGAGATCTACATCGGGGGACATCCTCCAGCAAGCGGAAGCTGGATCGACTGGCAGGCCACTGTCCGGGACAGTCCTGCCCCCATCCGGTACTCTGTCCAGCCAATTGCCGATCTTTTCGACCGCATCCAAGACATAAACTCAAGTTTGGCTCTGCTGCAGTTCAAGAACTACACCTCCCAATACTGCTCTCTACACGACTGCACCCCACCGACGCCTGACCGGCCGGACCCCCCTCCCCCTGCCGTCTCCTACGCTAGGGGTGAGATGGTGCACGCGGAGACATTCAAGAATAAGGATTTCACGACTGTCAATGACAACTACCAGGCGGGCTGGAGGATCAAGACGGTGCTGACCTGGAGCCGAGGCAACATCGATGGTGTACAAGTCATCCTCGGCAACGGGCTGACCTACAAGGCCAGCAACACGATCAAGAAAGCCGAAGATGCGTGGTCCGTGCCGGATGGTGACGAAATCAAGTGTGTCAAGTTCGGGACTATTCACAAAACGGGGCAGATGGAGTTCACGTCGTTCCAGTTTGAGACTGTTAAGGGTCAGCTCTCACCGGTGATCTCAGGAAGTTACACCCCGACCTCCTACCAGGTAGTCTGCAAGCCCACCGAGCAGCACCACATCACCGGCTTTTACGGGCAGTACGACCACACCTTCGCAGGCATCGGCCTAGAGTTGATGATCTAGACGATCCCTCCGACCCCGGCACAGAAATGACAGATCACACGTATAATGCTGAGTTTGTTTATCGGCCTCGGCTCATGCCTGACCGAAGTGTCGACTGACCAGCAGCTGGATCAGCTCATCGAGGCGAGGGCCCACCTCGCCAACATCATTCTGCTGGTCGACCCGAAATCCTATGGCTCGGAGCCCACCCAAAAGAAGATACTAATGGCCACTACCTACGGAAAAGAGGAAGCCAGTCTGGCCGCAGTCTACTACTACCTCTGTGGCAGTGGGGACAGCAGCCACGCTAATCGGTTGAACAGGCAGTGCGATGAACTTGTACTGTCGAAGGGTAAGGATCTCGAGCATATCATCCTGACCCCTGCGAACTAGGCGGCCCGCAACCCCTTCCTAATCCACATGATCTCCGGCGAGCACAAGCTGTTCACCACCAACAACCCCGACCTGGACTACTACCACGAAATCGTGGATGACAACTTGGTCGACCATACCACCTAACTCAAGACGATCGCACAGTTGCACTACCACCTCCACTCTGACCCCTACAGCAACCGGCTGATCTACTTCACCGAGGAGGAAGACACCCCCTCGCATGTGAAGAGACTTGCCACCCGCATGTTCGAGCAGCTTGAGGTGCTGGTCGTGAAGAGGAGGGCTGAGGAGGTCATGGCCTACTTGCAGGTGAAGGACACTCCTGCGGCAGTGGTGGTGAGCTACGACTTTAACAAAGAAAAGTACTATAAGCAAGTATTGCTGAAATAGTCCCTCAAACGATAATTCTTATTATTCAAAGAACTCACGAAGTACGCCCGGCCAAGAACCGACCGCATCTTCAAGCTCAAACCTCCTAACTACCAGCCCCCAATCCAGACCATTTCTAAGTAGTAACTCAATGCGTCCCTCCACCTCACCACCCAGACCATCATTGTCGAGCATTCCCTTCAGCCCGCCTCTCTTCTGTAAATCAGGGAGCAGTTCGGTAGCGACTACCACTACCTGCATGTCAAGAGCGAGGGAGAAGGCAGACTGGTAGTTTACGAGTCGAGTGGCAGAGGTAGAAGGTTGAAGGACAGGGTTCTTGAGAATTGGAGGGATGTGGCAGTGGGGGAGGGAGTTAGGCCGTAGAATATCGAAATTGAGATGAAGAGGGCCTTGTACAACAACCGGGCACTACTAGTTGTGCCTGCATAGCAAGCAAACCTCTGCTCGTTCTTTAGCCAGCACAGTCTCCGCTACTACTACCATTGCGTGCTTGTAGCACAGTAGGACCAGCAGAAAGTCCTCGATTCCCTTAATCTGCCTAAGGACAATCGTCAGAGACTATCGTTCCCCTTCGTACTTGTAGAGCACAAAGGCACGATCCGGGCGATGGTCGGCGAAAAGAACTTCAGGGAAGAAGGGCTGTTTTATGTCGCGGAGTGGCTGCGAGGGCTGAATAGCCGGGATGCTCTGAGAGGGAATTTGACACGGCCTGTTTAGACAGGAGCCCCTCTAACATCGCTGCCTATGGGACGACTAGAAAATACCGTGCTTGTTGTGTTTCTAGGCAAAGGCAAGAAATCAGAGGTTGCAAAGACCCGCGACTGGCTTTCGCGGCTGGCCGCCAAAAACTATAGAGAGCTGGCAATCTACATTGCAGAGGCTGGCTGCAACTCCAAGATGCTTGAGGCTCTTGAGCTGAAGTAAGGGGGCAGTTCCCCTTATCTGTTCGTAACTGAGAACCACGGCTTGGTGAAGGGCGGCAGTATCAAGTCAACGCAATTTTAGAAGCATCTCTATGCGGCCATGTCTGGGTTCTTAGAGTACGACCATTTCCAGGGCGAACTGCCCTTGCTCGATTAAGAGTGCCATCCAGATGCCAGCAGTAAAGGGTATAAGTGGGACCTGACTATGGAAGCCGCGAGGGTCGAAGAGAGGAACTACCGTGCAGCCATCGACAGGCAGCACTTCGAGAGCAAGTTGCAAAATCTTTGAATTGGATTCAGGGTTTCCAGGGCTGGGCCGCCAGCCATTTGCGGGCCTTGCGGTAGATGAGTTTGAGCTCTTCTTGCTCGGCCTGGTAATGGCCCTCCATGAAGGTAAGCACCTGCCACGTGAACGCGATGTCTCGGTGCAGCGCGTCATCCACCGGCAGCGCGAGTGCCTTCAGGTTCATTTGATTGGCTATCTCGGCATTGTGGGCCCAGCTGCCGCAGTTCCTTTGCAGGGCCACCAGCGATATCGACGAAACTATGAACGGCGCAACCACCCTGTAGCCGTCCATCGACTGCTCGATATTCTCGGCGTCGTTGTTCATGGGCCGTCCTTGGTCGTTCACCAACTTGATGGCCTTCTTCGGCACCTTCAGTCGTTCCGCTAAGTGCTTCTTCAAGTGATCGATGGTCGGGCAGTAATACTCGACTGTGAAGGAGCCTGCCATGGTCTGGATTTGGATGGACTTCCCGCCACCCCGCAGTCTGAGGACCAAATGGAGAGTGTCTTCATTGCTGATGTTGTAGTCCCCGAGGCTCTGGCTGTCTTCCAGCTGCTTGCCCGCGAAAATAATCCTCTGTTGGTCTGGCGGAATTCCCTCCTTATCCTGGATTAAGGTCTTGAGATCCTCGATCAAAACATCGCTAGACAGGTTGTGCAGCTAGACAGTCTTGCCGGTCAGGGTCTTGACTGAAATCATGAAGTTGCGAGTGCTTTCTTCCTGCCGGAGGAAGGAGGAGACACGCTCAGTGGAGAGGTCCTGGGTCTCTTTAATGACCATGAAAAAGCGGGTGAAGGAGGACAGCACGCGATGTGAAATCGAAAGCCCGATGATCTCTTCCCGGACGGCGGGTGGCCTTTACGTACGGTATAAAGCCTCAAGGAAGTCCAATTTTAGGCCGGCCCAAACCTGCTGCAACATGCCGGAGTTCACCATCTGCCCCTTGTCGATAGCAATATTAATTTCTTTATCCCCCTTCTGAGAGATCCTGAAGGAGATCTGCTTGTGCTGGAGTTTGTCGAGTGTCACTCCGGGGCGTAGCTTGGCCACTGCTGTGAAGTGCTGTGTCATTGTGAGAGAGTGTGCCTCTGCTGGCATTAGCTCCAGACAGTCCGGCACCTGCACCTCGATCTTCTCAATTCCAAAGCTCATGACCCGGCCGAGCAGGGAAATAATCTTCCGCTTGGTGTCTTCCTCTTTGTTGATGAAGAGGCTGAAGCCCTTTCCGGCCGAGGCTGCCTGCAGAATCAAAGCGTCGGAGACTGACTCCCCCACCCCGATGGCATGGACCCTGCCCTTGGAGGGGCTGGCCCGGATCAAGTCGACCACCTCGTTCGTGTTGTGGACGCACCCGTCAGTCAGGAGAAAGACGTTTCTGCTAAAGCCCTTGATCTCGGGCTGTGCAAAGATGTACTTCAGAGGACTGTAGATTTCAGTGCCACCGAAGTCTGCATTGAAAGAGAGTACTTTGTTGATGATCTACTGCTGCAGATCGTCGCTGGTCGGCATCGACTTCTCGAACATGCACGTAAACTTTGAGCCGAAGGAGACCACGTTGACCATCGACTTGGCTGGCAGAGACTTCACGAACAGGACGAGAGCCTGCTTGGCCTGCTCGATCCGCTTCCCGCTCATAGACCCGCTCCTGTCCAGCACAAAGACAAACTCCCCTTGGAACCCCTCATCCTCATAGTCCATAACCTCGTTTTTCCTGATCCTTTCCACCGAGTCTTTAAAAGACATGCTGTGAAAGGCCGGCATCATGGAGACCATCAGGTAACTGTTCGGGTACGCCTCCTGGAAAGAGAGGATTGGAGCGTTCGGCAGCTCTGGCATGTACACCACTACGAAGTCTTTGGAGCCTGACACTTTCGAGGTTGGGACTTGGAAGTGGCAGCTAGTTTCAGTCTGTGACACCAGCTCGACCGGGTGGTTAAGGCATTCCCAATTGAGCAGTTGCCGGCTGCTTTCGATTTTGACGTCTAAGGACCACCGGGGCGCCTGTAGGTCTACCCACCCGTACTTAACCTTCTCAGGCTCTGCCTGCCCCGACTCCTCCAGCTTTTTCGCCAACTCCTTCAGCAGGCCATTGACGACTGTCGTACAACTGGCATATCGAGGGAAGATATTAGAGTTGACCCTGAACTCCCAGACGCTGTTGACCTGCTGTTCAAGCACCTCTACCATGCGGATCTTGAGCACCACCTTTTCATGGGCCTCCAGGTTGCCCAGCCTCACTGTCATGATGTCCTTCTGCTTGCTAGTGAAGCCGCCACTGGCAACAACGTTCCCCTTTGCTTCTTCCTCCTTGACCAAGGCCTTTACCTCCTCTTTAGACTTGATCTCTGCTGTAGCCACGAAAGCCTCGTATTGGCAGCTGATCTCACAGACCCTTCGGCTGGGGCTGGTCGGGAACTGGTAGGTCAGGGAGAGCAGTTTGGGAAGGGGGTTGACCACCGTCTGCTGGATAAGGATTTCGGCCAGGTTGTTTTTGATCAGGATTTCATAGGTGATGTCCAGACTGGGCAGGGCGACCGGGCCCGGCAGCGAGCTATCAAAGCCCATACACTCAGCGAGGAAAGGGCCCTCTTCAATTTACATTACAAGTATTATATCCCACAAGCCGCGCCACGAAGGCAATCAAAGATTCGTCTGACCATATTCTTTAATCCGCATCAGAATCATTTCTTCTTCTTTTTCTTCTTCTTTTAGGGCTCGGGCTATGGTGTCCGGGGCTAGGCTTTGGGCTGGTCTTTCTTGCAGGCCTGTCGCAGCACCGCAACTTAGGCCTACTCCTGCTGCAACTTCTCCTTGAGCTCTCCGTGCTCGGTCCTGACCGCCTGGCAACGCATTTCTGCAGAGCGCCACTTCTCCTCGTTATTCGTGGCGTCGATCTTGCGCTCCTCGATCCGCCGCGTGATTTTGCTGATGTCCTGCTCAAGGTCAGCCTTCTTCTCATCGAGATCGTCAAACCGAGCGATCTTTCGCTTCGTCACACTGATCTCTTCCTCGAGCTGGTGCAGACGAGCCTCGCTTTTGCTGCTCTAGTCCAGCTTGTCCAGGTAGCTTTCCAGGTACTTGATCTCACGGAGGTCGATCTCCAGCTGATTTTTAGCCTTGGAAATTTCCTGGTCCCTTTCCAGCAACTTCTTACGCAGGTCGGTCAACTCGACCGGCTTGCTGGCCTTTTTCTTGTCAGTAGTCGCTTTAGATTAGGCCTTGATAAGATCGTTCAACCTTTTCTGTTTGCTGATCTTCTCCTCCAGACCATCGATTTCAGCCTCACAACGCTTCTGGATTTCCAGCCTGCCATCAATCGCCTTCTCCAGCCTGGCGTTGGCAGCCTCCTCCCTGGCAGTGAGCCGCTCGGCAGACTGCTCCTTCCGTAGACTTTCCTGCTCTTGCTAAAGAAGAGCTGACATCCTCTAGATATCGGCCTCTTCCAGCCTGCACTTCTCGGAGACAGCCTCTAGTTCGCTCTTTGCCTGCTCTACATCCTGCAGGTCAGCCTCGAGCGAGCGTGACTCCGCAGCGAGAGATTCCAGTCTGAGCTGCTTTGCCCCCACCCGCTCCTCGGTGGCTGCAGCCTCCTCCCTCAGCACCTCGATCCTACGTGTGAGTTCGATCAACTCCTCTGCCATAATCAATAGATTCACAGAACTTGGTTTATCAATGTTCTCTAATCGCATCAGAAGACGTGCAGTCGGCTGGAGGCCAGCGACAGGGCCAGCCCGAGCAGCACCCAGCCCGCGTAGAACAGCCAGCTGCTCGGCCGGGCGCTGACCCTTACGGGCACAGCGGCAGGCGTCAGCCCAGAAATCACCAGGGGTTCTGCTGGCTTAGATTCGGCCTTGAGGATAATTGGAGGGGGGCGCTGCCTCACCTCAGTGATAGAGCGAAATGCCCGTTCGGCCATCCAATCCACTTTGGCATCCCTCTCCTCACCTTTCTCCTTGTTCGCCGCCTCAATCATCTTCGTCTGATTAGCTGTCCTCTATATTTTCTGTTTTAGCTATTGCATGTGCTACTGCAGCTTGAGCTCGGATATTCTGGCCTTCCACACGGCGGCGGCTTTGTTGGCCTAGCCTTTGGCCTGCAGCTGGGCAGCCTCCTGCTTCTGCTTTTCTTGGATGTGCTTGTCAAACTGGTCCAGAGCCTAGCGAAGCGTGTCATCGAAGGCTGTCGCAACAGCAGCCATTGCGTTCCTCTACTCCATTTGTATTTCCTTGGCCCTGAGATCGTCCAGCACGGTTTGCTTTTCTGCTAAGGATTTGAGTTCAGCAGCAAGTGCTTTTCCCGCCATTTCCATGGCCTGCTACATCACCCGGGTACGGCCCATCACATCGCCGTCCTGCCTCTCAACTGTCTTCAGCTGGTCGATGTATTGCTGTCGCCGCATCTCACTTTCGGCTTCTTCCTTGTCTGTCAGCAGATCCGCCAGCCTCTCGATACATTCCTGCTCGTCGGGCAGGAACTTGCTCTGCTTGGCCTTGCGATAGAGCGCCTGGGCCCGGCACTCGAATTACTCGAGAGTCGAGTTCTGGTCGAGCTACGCCTATTGCATTTAAGGAAGATTTACTCACAACAGCAGGGCCTTTATTCGATTGTCAACGTGCTGCTGTTCGTAATGCAGCTGGTTGAACAGCACGGGTTTCTTACGTACCTGTCTCGCCATCGGGGGCAGCACCCCGATCTTGCTCTTTTTGATTGTCGAGAAGGTCCGCTTCAGAAGACGCACTCTGCCGTTGCGGTCCTAGTGTGTCAACTCAGGTGCTGGCACCGGCAATGCCTCACGGGAGGTTGCTACTCTTTTGAGCTGTCTCGGGCGAGGGACGGGGCGGAAGGAATGGCGGGGGCGGGCAGGAGGAGCGCGATCAAATCTAAATTCAACGAGGAGAGGCCTGACAGGCAGGGCCAAGGAGGCCTCATCCTCCTCGTTCTCCTCGTCAATGCGAAAGCACTACATAATTGATAAGATTCAATCCTTGTAGTCGCGGAGCCTGCTGTTGACCTGGGACTGGGTGTGACAGATGATGCCCAGCAACAGGAATTTGGAGGTGAAGAATAGGAACCTGCGGACCAGGGACTCCTGCATGGTGGTGTTCGTGTTGATCAGGAAGAAGGACCGCGTGAACTCTCGGAAATGCATTATTATATCTGCCATGCTGGTTATCAGGGGCTGGCTGGCCCTGGCCTCGGGGCTCATGGTCGCCCTGGGAGTCATGGGCATCCTCTACTCCCTGTTCTAGTTTGGCACTCTCTCCCTCATCCTCCGCAACATCGAGTCCTTCCATCTCAGCTTCTCCATACTCGTCCTCCTCTTCTCCCTCTTCCTCTGCGTGGTCGGGGTGCTCGGGCTCTACGGCGCCTGCAAAGGCAGTCGCTGCGTCCTGGCCCTGTTTAACATCGCCAACCTGGCCATGTTTCTGGTTGCCCTTGCGATTATCGCGCTAGGGTTCATCGCCCCTGAAATCATCTTCAAGAAGGACTGCAACAACCAGGACGTCGACTGGTTTCTGGATTTAGCAGATACCTACCAGGAAAGTAAGAACGTGCTGTGCTCAGGCGAGTGCCCGTGCTTTATCGAGGACCTCAGCATCTACAGGGCAGAAGTAAAGTAGCGCATGAACCGGCCCGATTTCCACTATTCGAGCACCGATAGCAACATGGCCACCACCTACTAGAACTGCACGAGCCACAACTGGAACACCACGCACGACTCTCTGCAGCTGATTGAGCAGACCTTCAATTGCACAGGCTGGTGCTAAGACACCGGGTACTTCCTGTACTCGAACATTAATGACTACCCCGGAGAGCAGGCCTGCTACAACGAGGTGAAGGACTACGTGGACGGCAACGGTCTGGTGGTGGGGGTGGCAGGGGCGGGGTGCGGACTGTTGTTTATCGGAAACGTCGTGGCAGGCTGCTACCTGTGCCTGACCCGCCAGCGCGACCCCGAGGAGGACGAATACAACCGGGTGAGTGACCTCTGATCGCTATCAATCTTTGTGCCAGCCCAGCAGGTCGTCATCGTCGGAGTCTTCCTCCTTGCGCTTGACCGCGATCCCTACGATCGCGTTCCCCTGCTGCTTCTTCTGCGCGTCCAGGTCCTTCTGCTCCTGCGCCTCCAGGTCCCTGTCCCGCCACTCTTCCGGCAGCTTCCAGAATTTCACCTCGCGCCCCTTCGACGCCGTGACCAGCAGCTGCTCCTTCTCTAAGAAGGTCATGGCTGTCAGTTCAGCCTCGTGGCATTTCTGCACGACTAGTCAGCCTGCTACAAAGCGATTCTCCCTTCACGGGGTTCCAGAAAGTGACCGTCCCGTTGGCGGACCCGACCATCAGCTCATGCCGTGAGCCCGACCAGGCCACCGTGCGGACCTTGTCCTTCCCGCGGAAGGTTGCATTGAGCCTCGCGTATTTCTCCCTGCCAGGCTTTTCGACGAAGAAAGTGCAGATCTCGCCGTCATCATGCCCGCCAGTGAAGATGTAATGCGAGTTGGGGTCGAATGTCATGCCCCGCACGCACCCGGAGGAAGTGGTGTTGATTGTTGTCAGGATCACTGGGTTTTTCCGGTCGTTCAGCGAGTAGATGAAGAACTCACCCTTGCTGGAGGCCACGAAGGCCCGCTTGTTGACCATGTCATATTCCAGTTCGGTCAGCGCATTCTTGAAGGTCATTCCGTACAGCTTTACTAAGTGCACATCCTCGCTGACCCGGAATTCGCAGTCCTCGCTGACTGACAAGACACAGTTCATGAAGGGATCGGTCCGCACCCCCATTACTCTGCCGGCGTGCACCTTGCTTGTCACGATAGTCTCATTGACTGCAAAGCCCTTGTCAGAGGGGCAGTGGACCAAATCTATCGTGCCGTCATCCAACCCCACGGCGATGTTCTCAGTAGACCTGCAGTAGTCAATGCATATAGCCTGGACCGGGTACCCCTTCCTCCACTGCTGCCGGTAGAAGAGCTTTTCCTATGTCGGGGTATAACACTCTAGTGTCCCCACCATTGTGAAGCTGCTAAGGTCCTACTCCTTCGACCAAGGCTTTTTGCTGTTTGAGAGGGCAGCGTTCAATCTACTGACTGTGCTCATGTCTGCATTCACCATGAAGAATGTCATGGTCTCAAGGTCGATCGATATACCCCGCACGCCCAAAGAAGCCTTCTCAAGGGACTCGATATCGAACCCTCCCTGGAAGGTCGGAGGGTTCAAAATGACGTCCCGGGCGTGTTGATCCAGCTGCAGGAAGGAACGGAAATTGTCTGAGCTGATTATATCCTTCCGCTGGACGATATGCCGCATAAATTCCTAGAGGCCCTTGCGCCGGTCCTCCAGCTCGGATGACTCCTTGAGTTTGAAGAAACTCTTGCCGGGCAACTGGTGAGCAGGCCACACTGGGAATCGAATGGAACAGGCTCTTCAGTCCCTTTTGCAGTTCATCGAATTAGCTGTACCGCTTCTCCAGACTCCACCGGGAGTTACGGTACACGACCTCGATCGTGTACAGTACCACCGCAGAGTCCAGCGGACTCTGCTTGAACTCAGTGATGTGGACCTGTATGCTGCTGAGATTCTCCATAATAACAAATAATCAGTCTGGTCAGGCGCATGCAGGCCGCCAGGGAGGGAGGGTATCCTGCACATTAAACTCGGCAGGCATTAAATTTAAATGAGGCACATAATGGGGATTAGATAATTGAGTATGTTTGAGTGTATGAGTTCGGGCCTGGGGAAGGCTGTCCTGGAGGGTCGGGTAGTGTACAACCCCTTCCTGAAGAAATTTGGGCGGCCTGCCCGCTCCCTCCCTCCGGGCATCGGGCCCGGCGCAGATGCCCGCGAATACCTTTTCAACTGGTCCATCCTTTACCAGGCTCAGAGAGCTAGGACCAGCCGATGTTTCAAGGCTGTTCACGATCGATGAGGATCACGAGGTGAACATGCTGCTGCTGCTGCTCCGAGCTTACCACAAGAACCCCTCCCTCTGCGTATCTTTGAGGGAGGAATCTTTTTAAATCGGGAGCCGCACCGACTAGACGTTTAAAAAATTATTTCTGTTCAAGGAGGCCGACCCCTACTCGTTCCTTCGCTCCCCAGAAGAAGCCACTACTCTCCTCACTGCACAATTCACCATCCTCCAGGAAATTCAGATCGCTAACCTGGTCTGTCCCAGAATCACCATTAGAGACTGCGAGGAAATAGACAAGCTTCTGGAGGCCATGGATGTGCTGTCTGAAAGGCACCTGTTCTGCGAACGTGCGGTGGCCACCAAGGCGCCCGTCTGGTTCAGTAGATTCAGCTACCAGCACGTAACCAGCTGGATCGCGTATTTTTTTGAGCGTAACGTTCTGGAATCCTTTGAGAAATATCAAGCTGGCTTTTATTAAAAGGAGTCAGTCTTCTAGTACGAGACAAAGCTCAAGGAGTTCTTGAATTCCGACACGGCTGCCTCCAGAAGGGCCCGGGCCATGCCCAAGGCCATTCTCAAGTTCATGGCTGAGAACGACCGGTCTCCAAACGATTTCGATTTCCTCCTGCGTAGCCAGTTCGACGGAAAATAATTAGAACTGTTAGAAATAAAGACCAAAGCGATGTCGAGAATAGAGTTCTAATACTTAGAAGACGCGACTAGGAAAGAGGAAAAAAAGAAATAAGACTGCAAGAAGAAAACTACAAAGAAGATCAAGGCCAAGAAGTCCTCCAAGTAATTAAAGCGCAGGGATAAGACGCGTAAATAATAGTCTTCGGAAGAAAAGCCACTATCTTCGAGCAACAAGTCGAACAACTCGCGTGCTGATCGGAAGTCGCAGGAGTCGCCTCATTAGCGCCGGTCCTTGGAGCTTCGACCGGGATTTGTCGAGTCGCCCCCAGAGCCAGTGATGCATTAGGAGGAGAAGGGCTTTAAGGAAAGTTAAATTAAATCATAAAATTTTGAAGTTCGCGAATATTTCACTGAAGAAGAACCTGTTTCAGCTGAAAACGAATAGACTGATAAGCAAAGCGTTCAGCAGCGGGGCAAGAGGGTCCAGCGTAATCCCCGCAGGAAGAAACACCGGACCCTCAGGCCCAAGAAAAGCACGGCCAAGAAGGACGAGAGTGTGCAGGAGAAAAGTCACTCCACGAGCGACAGCATCAAATAAAACTTCGAGCACAGTCCAGAGTCAGTGAACAATCGGATTAAGCTGTAAAAGGCCGTTGACACTAAGCTCACCAAGGACCTGCTGGCCTTCACTGACCACATCAGCGACCGGGCCAATAGCAGGGTCAACCACCGCGTGCGCATCTTCGAGACGATCCAACTGCAGGTCGCACAGATTCTGCCTTTAGCCGAGGTCGTGCTGTTTGGCAGTGCAGCGACCGGCATATCACTCGAGGACAGCGACATTGACCTGCTGGTGTTCGAGTGGGTGGACTGCAAAGACGAGGACAAGAGCGAAGAGATCTCAAGACGCTTGCGCCTGTTATCCGAGCAGTTTTAGAAGGGCAAGTCCTACTCGGAGATTCACTGCTATCTTAAGGCTACTGTCCCTATTCTGACTTTTATGGCGACTTCCAGACTCGAGGACGAGAGCACGCGGATCAAGGTGGACATCTCGATCGAGCTGCGCAGCCTGTCGACCAACTACGGCTACCAGGCCACCCTCCTGACCAAGCACTGGCTGAGCCAGCTGCCCGCCCTCAACCCCCTCATCATCCTGGCCAAGCACCTGCTTCTCAAACAGGGCCTTAACAAGGTCTACACCGGTGGAATCAGCTCCTACACTTTGCTGATCATGGTGGCAGCGTTCGTCAAGGATTACGGCGCCAACCAGGAGCGGCGCAAGCATTTTTCCTGCCTGCTCACCGAACTGCTCTAGTTCTACGGCAGCTAGTTTAACCCCGCAGTCAGCGCCATCCAGCTCAACCCTCAGTACGAGTCCTTCCTGGAGTTGCCGTTGGACAAGCCCGTACCCCCGCTTTCGGTCATCGATCCTCTCAATGGGCGAATTATGACCTCTAACGCCTACCAATTCAAAAACATCCAGTTCGCCTTTCTGGCTCTGCGCCAGAAGGTGATCCACCACCGCGAGAAGCTGCTCCAGGCACTGCGGGCCCACTTCGAGAGCGAGCTGGAGCGCCCCATCTCCAAGCGCGAGCTGATGGGCTTTCTTGAGCCCATGGGCAACGTGTTCATGACTATCTGCTGAGCCCGGCAGAGCGAGCAGGCCAGCTTATTTGATCACGCTAATTCAAAATTTTTTATGTCGAAGAAGGAAGTCGAAAAGGAGAAGGAGCTCGTGCAGTACCTGCAGGACGACGAGGACGACTTCGAGGAGTTCTAGGGCGGCATGGAGGCCGAGCGGACGGTGGAGAAGATCGACAGCAAGATGTGGCGAGAGGACTGGGACGACGAAGACCTCACCGATGACTTCACCGTCCGGCTCAAGAAGTAGCTGGGTCTCTGATTAGCAAACAAACATTCAATCCTTCTCAAAAAACAAGGCTTTCCTGGGGGTCTTGCTCCGGCTCAGCTCCTTGCTCTGCTGGACCAGCAGCGACTCCATCCCTCCTCCCTCCAGGTCCATCCTGGGCGTGAAGATCCGGCTGCGGATCAGTGATCGCTACGGACCCTCTCGCGATTGTTTGCCGACCGAAGAGCTGCCGAACCCCACATCTCGCACCAGACTCTTGATGGCCTATTCGAGTGAATGACTCATCCTTTCTCCTCTGCAGGACTCCAAAAAGCGTTTGAGGACGGCGTGCGTCTGGAGGGCCGGCTCTTGAGATTCCACCTGCACGGCCTTGTCAAGGCTCGTTTATTTCAGAGAAAATGGCTTCGGGTTGAAGCTGGTGAAAAACTCCTCTTCAATACTCCCTGCCCCTTTTTGTTAGGGTAATTTATACAATGATTTTATGACTGAAGGAGAGAAACTGTTGCTTACACTGGGAGAAGTGGCTTGTTGCCGCCTCTCCAAAACTTGCTTGCGATTGAAGTGTTATAGGCTTTGAATTTCGACATTCTTGGCCTCAATCTCCTCGAGCAGACTGTCGCGTTCTTTTAGGATTTATTCGAGCCGCCCATTGGCCTGGTCCAACTGGCGCAGTCTCTCCTCAAGCTCGACCTTCAATGCAAACATCTCCTAGGCCTTTTCAGCCCTGACCTTAGCCAGCTGCATTTTCAGTTTGTCATTCTGCTCAGCCAGTTCGAAACACCTTTTTTCAAAATCTTCGCGCTAGCCCTCGTGCTCCCTAGCAAACTGTTCGTAGATGCTCTGGTTCTGGATGGGCTTGGACTGGGCCTTGAAGGGGCTGCGAGAGGAGCGCATTTCGATGCTGCTGTCGAGTAGGTAGTTCTGGTGGTGGTCGTGCTCTACCTGCTTGCGTATCGTGGATAACAGCTATTCATAGTGCTTCATCGATTAATTCTGTCTTGCTTAATCATATTTCCTCCAGAAACAATCTCACGTCCTTGGGCTTTTCAGTGCTGGCCCTGAGCAGCCAGGAGCATATCTGTCCGACCGTCTTGTCTTCGAAGTGCCGGTAAAAGGCCTGCACCTAGGGCCTGTCGAAGAAGCAGTACACCAGATCCCGCCTGGCCAGAGTGGCTGCGATTATCTGGACTGCCAACTTTAGCTCTAGAAGTCCACCGAAAGCACCGCAGCCCCAGTTTCCCGATATGATAGCTTTTCCAGGATACAAGGATTCAGTGAACCCTACGATTGCCTTGTTGAGCTCTCGATTGATTTGCGACTCGTCAAGCTGAAGGGCGCCTTTGTGCCAGTAATTCACAGCGTCTATTGCTATCGTCGTCAACCTCCTGCCGGAGTTGTCGAAGCCGGCGTGAGACGCCGTATGCCCATAGCCCTTGGTGATTGTCACTCTCACAAAATTTGAGATCGTGATCGCCTAGTTTTTAAGCATCCTTTCGCAGAGCAGACAGGTGACATAGAGTTCAGGACAAGTAGCGAACAGGATTTCTTATTGAACCATGCCATGGTGGAGTGCCCCTCCCCCTATAAATTTGTTGGCGAAATCGATTAGTAATCCGTCCTAATCCTCGATCTTTCGTTTGGAAAACTCAATTTTGCAAGCCTTGTCCGAACAGCTCTGCAGCTATCGGATGCTCACTGAAGATTCGAGTACTTTACGTTTGATCACCAAGCCTCGCTCTGGTTCTGCAGGCCTCCTGAAGTATTCGACAATGGCAATCAGCTTGCATTGCAGCAAGGGCTCAGGGCTATAGAAGTAGATGAAGTTGTTGTAGTGGCCACACTAAAGAGCCTTGTTGTAGGGAGGGAACAGTCCAAATAGCATGCAAGCCATCATTATCCGGACCTTTTGGTTGCTGAACTATCTTTCAACTTCCTGATTCTTCAGCAAGTAAGGCAATCCCTTCAGCTCAGATACTTCAGCGGCAGTCCGTTTAGCAGTTTCGAAGGCCTCAAGGATGTCCTTCGAGTCGAAAACTGAGGTGAGCTGGTTCAGCGATTTTTCAATCAGCTCCTATTTTATGTGGTGTTCTCTAACGAGCTCACCTATTTGGCTAGCTAGCTGGTCCAATGAGATTGCTTCAGCTTGCAGTATCTTGAGCTTCTCAGGCCAGGCAGCTTAATCACTCGGTAACTTAATATTCATTATCCTAATTTTTTATATTAGCGAAAGATTATCGCTAATGAAAGAGGTCCATTATGGGGTTGGGGTTGGGGTTGGGGTTGGGGTTGGGGTTGGGTTGGGGTTGGGGTTGGGGTTGGGGTTGGGGTTGGGGTTGGGGTTGGGGTTGGGGTTGGGGTTGGGGTTGGGGTTGGGGTTGGGGGTTGGGGTTGGGGTTGG
>NW_026262879.1:0-34868 GCF_025434085.1 Hippocampus zosterae | reverse complement strand
TGGTTAATCCACCTTTCTCGACACTGTTTGCCGTTCCTCCCGAACCCTTCCAGTCTAACAGAAAGATCTTTGGCAACAGCAGTCCAAGAATTGATCCATGTTCCTTCACGAGCCGTGCTAATTATATATCTTCTGCCTCTTTCCAGACTCTTCGTTCCATAATGTTTTATTTAAATGTAGTTCTAAATCAAAAAACTTTATTCAAAATCCTTACAAATAAATTTTAAATATAATCAGGTATGTTAAGCTGGGCTTGTTCCCTGACTTAAACTCTGTACCGGACTCGGACAGCTGGCCTTGTAAAAAATTGTGAAGGGGGTCACTAGTAGAACGTTTGTGAATTTTTACAGGCAATAACGCACAACGAAACCTGATTTTGCGTTCTCCGTTTGGGTAGGACTAACTTCCAGTGAGGGTGTTGAGAATCTCCTCGACCTATTCATCCAGCACTCTTAGCCGCCGTACGTTTCGGTTCAGATCAATACAGTATAATTTTTAATCCAGGTGAAGCACCTGCAAGGCTCTAAATCAACGCACGCGTGCACTTTCCTATTACCACTCGCCATTTCGATTTGGATAATTCTCTCGCCGCTGATGTAATAGAGACAAGCCGCGAACTGCCAGCAATCCGAAATAGAAGAGTCCTTTGGCTACTTTATAAAATCCTAATGAATGCTTAGATCCTTCCGCAAAATCGACAGCGGCATAGGCTGTTGCCCTTGTTTGATAGATAACTGAGCTGCTATCTTAATCCCAAGCAAAATTGATGACGTCCTCTAAACGCCGTTACGATAAGGGTTTAATACCCTCTTAAAAAACAAAAATTGTTTCTTTTGTGTACAGTAAAAATGTTGCCGTCCATGCAAGTCGGGGTATGCTCGAAGCTTATTTCCTTTTGACTAGGTTGTTTAAGTTAAGCTGGCCAACCGGCCCTCCCCACCGACCAGAATCTAGCTTTTTGCTCAGAAGCGTGAGTGAAAGAGGCTGAAAACCGACTGCCAGGGACTTCTGCAGATAGGCCTTCTAGATTCGATTCTAAAACAAACGGTCTTCTATTTACGGAAGAATTTGTTAGATTTTTGTACAGAACTGTTGCAGACTGCAGGCCATCTCGATCCTGGCAGCTTGGTAGGAGGCGATCTCTCTGCAAGTCTAGGAAAGACTGTCTTGGCTGTCGAATATTTTCTTGAACAGGCCAGAGGTTGCAGTTAAATTGCAGCTGCTTAGAAATGCGTGCATAGCCTTCTGACTGTTTTTCAGCTAGTATGTGAACTGCTTCGTGCAGATCATGTCGAGTTTTCTGGTGCTTTTTCCGCAGCACGCTTTCCGTGCTTTTCAGGGTGATTATTATCGATCTGAGGCGGTTCAGGGCAGCTTCGGCTTGCTAGTTGTACTCGAGGCTCTGCAAAATGGGCCTAATTCGTCGTATCGAAATAATTTCGCTTGTGGCGGTAAGGGCTTGCTTTGTCATGACCGAAAAGCACACCAGCTTTCCTTCTCTGATAATCGTGGACTCCTCTTCACAGAAGGAGCAGCAGACAGGCACCATACTATCCTCGAGCCTGGTCTGCAGAGTGATGCATTCCGCCACGATTTCCGCAGCCCCGCCTCGGTCCTTAGCATGGCTCTCGGGGGCCGGCTTATTTCCAACAACCTCATGACGGTTGCCTGGTCTAGGCACAGCCCTCACACTAATTTCCCATATTATGATTCAAGCGAAGCGCGTCTGGAAGCAGATATGGGGTTGAGTTTCCGGGCGTGGTCGGCTTCCGGACTGTGGTGCAGTTGATGCCCAGTAGCAGTCCGCTTGGCGGCCTCCTCTCGGTGAGGCGATGCCGGTTTTCCATCATCCAGTGAAGACAAGCTGGAACCACAATTCCCGCCAGCAATTCTCACAGACGGGAGTGCGAGACTGTACCCGGATTTCTTTCGCCCCCTTCAGATTCTTGTTGAGCGAGATTTTGCGGTCCGAGATGAACATGAAGATGTTCTTATCGATCCAGTCCACCATGTGCTCGAACAGCAGCACGACGTTCATCCCCAGCTCCCGCATCACCCGGGTGTACAGGTCCAGCTAGTACGCGTTGCCCCGCAGCAGCTACAGATCGAAAGGGATCGGGCTTTTTGATATGCCGCTCTCGGACCAGGTGCAGCTGACTCCACGGCATTGCATTTACCGGTGTACAGGTTGCAGAAGGCCTTTTCGCAGATCACACAGCGCTGCGGGAAGGCCATGTTGTCATGCCGATCTGCGAAGTTGTTGCCGCAGCTTATCGCATCTTATGTGAGGCCCTCCTTTCGGGCACATGAAGCCGTTCGAGGCTTCTTGCATTATTGGCAAGCACCCTTCGCTCCCGCCTTGCCTCGCACCGGCGATTCGGAGTCCGCGGACAGATCGCTATCCCGCGGGGCGACCCTGCCCCTTCCTCGGGGTTCCTTGGAGCAGGGGCCACGACCGGGGCGGGCTTCTTCTCCTTCTCTGGCTCTGCTTCTTGAAGTAATACAGTATCAAAGTTAAAGACATTTTCCTGGGTTTCTAGTTTTTTCACATCTTCAGACTTTTACTAATCTGGTGGGATTTTAGGTAGTCTTCGATTAGATTGTTCCAAGAGGCATCTCGCTGGGCTGTGAGGAGGGGCTTCCTGCACTGCGGCATTCTTCGCTCTTCTTAATCCAGCCGGAAGACACGCCCGCAGAAGTGGTGGTTGCAGGGATGCACCGTCACAGGCAGGAAGATGATCTCTAGGCACATGGCGCAGGAAATCTGTTCTTTCAGCTTGTTTGTCAGTTCGTCAAAACGCCTTTTTATTGTGATCATTTTTTTCCCTGTCCTTTTTTTCAAGGGCCTCTTTCTCCTTCTGCGCCTACTCGGCCCTTCTTTTTTTTCTGCTTCTATCATCGCGTTCGATGCACAGTTTGTAGCCGATCACCTCGGTGGGCGAATACCTTGCTCTGGTGCAGAATCCAGATCACGTCCTGGTGCCTGGCGTGCTCGGACTTGCCCTTTCCGATCAGCTTTTCGTTGATGAAGGTTCCATTTCCACTCATATCGGTGATTTCCACGCCCTCATCTTTGTGCACCAGCTGGCAGTGCACTCCTGAGATCTTCTGGTTGTTGATGGCCGAGGTCGTTGGTCGGAAGCCTGCCGACCGACACTTTCTCACCCTGCAAGTAAAAAGCCTGTGCGCTCGCATGCAGAGGCTCCAGGAATCCCCAGCCAGGCTTGTCCTCCGCCTGCATGGTTTCGGTGCGCTCCGATAATTTCATTAATAATGAGCCAAACAGAACCAGTCGCAGCACTGCCTTCAGAAATAAACAGGGGGTGGTCCCAGGCCGTTGCAGATAATTTTATTATTAAGCCATGGACCACACCAATGACCGGTGCCTGAATTGTCATGAGTACCGGCTCGCAACCGCCCTGTTCGAGGGCAAGTGTTTCAACTGCTTGCTACCAGGAGCAGGTGCAGATCACTCGCGCTGCGCTCGAACTCACCTCGTCGCGAATACTCTCCTTAACACGAGCAAAACAACCCCCGCCCTCTGCAGCCCGTAACCGCTCGCCAGGGCAATCCAAACGCGGAGGTTTCATGGGCCAGCTGATCGAGTGCATTCGCTGCAAGGCCGGCAAAGACCTGACTGAACTGGTGAGGGGCCTGTGCGAAAAGTGCAGCAGGCCCGAGCCCTACGAACGCAGCAGAGAGCAGCCATACCTGGAGCGCAGCAAAGGCAGTGGGTTTTATGAAGGGCACCGGCTGGAGGCCAGCCCTCGCAGGCGCTATGAAGAGCGGCGGCGCATACGAGGCCGGTCCCCGTTCACTGCATCGTACTACCGGGGGGAAAGCCCCCGGCGCTGACTGACTGAGGATCGGATGTGTCACTTGGGGCTGGGGGAACATCTTGCCGTTGGGGTCCAGGTATTTGACGCGCTTGGTCCTCTTGAACCATCTCCAGCCGATTCACGTACTTCATCATGATCTTCTCGATCTCCTCACCGTTGCTCCGCAGGGGCTTGAGGGAGACCGCCAGAGGCGAGGCCAGGAGCACTGCCTCGTTCCAAGCCGGGCCACCAGCGGCCAGTCCAGAAACTTGATCGGCACGTGCTTGAACATCACGTTTACCCCCACTCCGACAGCCAGCGTTGCGAGTCCCCACTTGACCTCCGAGAGAACCTTTTTCCTGAGAGTAGTCTGGTCGGTATCCTCCACGAGCACAGGGTTCTGATACAAGAAAGCCATAAAATCGAAGGCTCCCATGGGCATCATCACTCTGCCAGAGCATCTCCTCCTGCTGCTTGAAAGGATCCATTAAATTAATCACGGCTGCCGTGGCCCCAGGCGCGGGTGGGTGGCCCGCCCCTGCCGGCTGATTTAATTTGATGCAGTCGGATGCCCGCGAGCCCCTGTCGAAAGAAAGCATTAGCCAGGACCTCCGGGGCATCTTTGACATCCTGAAGAACGACCCCTCTGCAGCGACCGTGCAGAAGAGCGCGCTGTTCACACCTGCTGAAGCACACCAACCTGGAGGAAAGCTGCAAGTACTTCTTCGTGTACCTGAAGGCCCGGATCAGCCAGAGCAAGAGCCGGGAGCTGACCTTCCCGAATTCCGGGAATTGTTTCTCAACCCTACCATCGATTTCGGGCAGATGTCCGTGGCGGAGATCAGCGAGCTGTTCATCATGTTCGACGAGCGCAGGAAGGGCAGCCTGCGCCCCCAGGACATCTGCGCTTCTACCGCGAGAGCGAGGAGTACCGCGCCCTCTCGCCCCAGGAGCAGCGCGAGTACGAGAAGCAGGTCGAGAGCGACTTCAAGATGATCAACTCCTCAGGCGAGCTGGCGGCCGAGGGACTTCCAGAACGTACTCAACTTTGGGAAAAAGTGATTATGGACACTCGCCTTGATATCCTGGAGGCCAACCTCCAGCGCGTGCTCAGCCAGAACCGCGCTCTCCAGCAGAAGCTGCACCTGGCCGCGCTGGCTGCCCAGGTGGCCCAAGACGCGCACGCCCTTCGGCAGGCCGAGCTTTCCTCCAAGGGTTGCAGGAGCGCGTCTAGTAGCACAGCACTCTGCTTAACCAGCACATCACTCGAACGGCATGATCGACTCAATCGATCGCAACTTCAAGCTTTGCGGTCAAAGTTGGCAGGCTACCGAGTTTCCCTTGGCGCCATGGAGAAGGAAGTTCAGGGCGGAGCTGTGGAGGGCAGCAAGGATTTGCAAGAGCATGCCAGGAAGACTCGCAAGGAACTGGAAACTCGCTTCAAAAAGGACCGCAGGCTGACCTAAGAAATGCTTGAGACTTTTAGTCGAAACTGTCATGAGACTTTTGATAGGGAGGTGCAAAAGGCGGTCCTCCCCAACTCCGGCGATCACCCTTCTACTGAGTACGAGCTGCTGGCCAGGACTGCGAGGACAAGCTGACCGACCTGGAGCAGCAGGCCGGGCTGCTCCGCTGCCAGCTCTAATTCCTGCGAGCCAAACAGCAGCAATCCTCCAGCCAGTAGATCGACAAAGTCGCAGCCTTCTTCTCCACCTCGTTTGCACACGCCCGCTAGAAGATAGCCATGATCGTCACGGCCCCGAGGAGTCAGGCTGTCTTGGAGAGCGGGGAGCACTAGTTTAAAGTCCTGTGCGACCGGGAGTACTGGCTGGCCTTGATGGGGCAGGCTTTTCGGCATCGGTTTGAGAAAGAGCTTGCAAGCCAGTAGCACGAAGGAAGGGGCGGGACTCAAGCAGCAGTATAGCTGCACCTGCAAGGCGATCGAGAACGGGCTGCGTGCTCACCGCGCCATAAATAACCAGGCTGAAGACCTGGCTGCAGCAAGGGCAATCCTGAATAACGATCATTTCCTGTCTTTTTGAGCCTGGCCTTGAGCGGGGACTCATCCTGGGCCTTCTCGAAGTAGATCCGCTTTTCGACCTTGACCGAGTCGGCGGTCGATCTGGTCGTTGAAGATTTTGGAGGCCTCTTTCGACTGAGATGAGCGCGTGGCGGAAGATGGGGGTGGCCTTGGCCAGCACCCGGTTGGTCTGGATCTTCTCGACTGGAAGCCTGTCCCGCATTCCTTGCAGGTGAACTAATAGTCTGCCTCGCAGCGGCGGCAGTAGCCTGTGGCTGCAGGGCAGCAGAATCACCGGGTCTGCCAGCTGCCTCACGCAGGAGGGGCACTCGAAGGCCGCCTTCTGCCAGGGCCTGCAGGGCCATCAGCGCCCGCGCCAAGGCGTCATTGCAGATGAGCACTTTCTTGTCAAGCTTGTGCTTCAGCGCCTCCAGCGAGCCCAAATTCAATTCCTCCACAACCATCTGCAGGTTCTCGACCTTCGCCTTCGCAGACCTCAGTTCGAAGGCGGTCTTGCCCAGCTCGTCCTCCTTCTGCAGCAGCCTGAGCTTGAGCGTGTCGCCTCCTTGAGCAGGCGGGCTTGCTCCTCATGGTTTTCTCGCAGGGTATGCAGATAGTTGAGTTTACCGGTCCTTATGCTCTGCCAGGTCGTCCCGATCTTGTTGTAATCCAGCAGCTGGATGCGGTGCTCCGACAGCTCGAGTCGCAGGGCCTCCATCGCCTGCTGCCTGGGCGGCCCATCTCCCCTTCCAGCCGCTCGTTGGCTCTCAGCAACTCGCTTCCCGCTGTGCTGATGCCCTACACCTCCAGGCTCTTCTCTAGGCAGCCGGGCCTTGTAGAAGGGGTATTCCTGAGGGTCACCATTCCGCTGGTCCGCAAGGTCCTGGGTCATCCGGGCAACCTTCCCCTCAAGCTCCGAGCGCAGACCCTTCTCGTAGTCGTACTTGAACTTCACCTTTTCATGCGTTTCTTCAGTTCCGCGTACTTGCGCAGCACGGCGAAGATATCGTCCTGCTGGGCGATCCGCAGCCGCTCTGCATTGCTGCTATGGGCCTTGTAGAGGGTGATCTTTTCCTCCACCTCTAGGTTGAGCTTCTCTCGGAAGCCATCTCCGCCTCGAGCTCGGCCGCCCTGTCCGCCTTGACGCCCAGCTCCTTGGTGAGTACCTGGATGGTCGCATTGCAGGCGGCCTAAGGACATCGCTCGATCTCCTGCTGCATCTTGCCGATCAGCCTCATCCGCTCCTGCATCTCCTAGTTTTACTTGCCTTGGGCGGTGTAGAACTGCGCCTGTGCATGCAGCTCGGCCACCTTTGAAACGATTTCTTGGTCCTTGCCGGCCACGGTCTGCTCGAGTCCACGAATATCCCCCTACAGCCCTGCCACCCGCGAGTTCAAGCCGCGATGGTCGCCTCCAGGCCAGCGACAGTGGCTTCGTGACTATCAGCCGTGCCCCTGCATCTTGGCGATGGTATCAACCTTGACCTGCAGCTAATCCTGCGTCCGCTGCAGCCTGTTCTCGAGCATGCCGATATTCTCGACCTTCGCCTTTATGACCCGAACCTTATCTTCGAGGGTCGTTTCGAGGGTGGTGATGGCTTGCTCTTTAAGAGTCAGCTGCTTACGGACTTGCTCGAGCCGCCCCTCCAGGTCTTTGTTCTTGGCTGATTCCTTGGCAGTCTCTTTCTGTGATTGCTGAAGCTGCTCCTTTAAGGAGTATTCCTCGAGTTGGCTGGATTTCAGTTTTTGCCGCACAGCCTCCAATGCAGCCTTTTGCTTGTCCAGCTAACCTTACAGGCGGTGTTGGCCTTCCTGCTGGACCTGTGCCTCCTGTCGCTCGATGACCGCCTTCTCCTCCTTTTTCTGCTCCTGTTGAGCCTCCTGTCGCGGCGGAAACGGCCTGCCTGCTCCTTCAACTGGACGACACTTTCCTTAAGCCGCTCCTTGTCTCGAGCGAGCACCTCAGCCCGCCACCCGCTGACCAGTGAGCTGCTCCTGGAGCAAATCCAGCTCGTGACGCAGTCTGGCAGACTCCCTCTTTTCCTGGGTCAGCAACCCTGACACGGTGTCGAAATTGCGCTGTATACCTGCAACGGCCTGGGTTTTCTGCTCGAGCTAGATGCGGGCCTTTTCGAGCTTGACCTTGAGGTCGAGCAAGTCCTGGCTGGGAAGTCAAGGGGGTAGTCTTCTTCTTGGGCCGGAGGGAGGACATGGTGCGCGTATGCTCCTCGCGGGCGCCCAGCCCTCAATGGTGGGAAGCAGAGGCATAATAAGATCGTGATACAATGGTAATGCTAATCTACGCAGCTTGGCTGGAGTGGCCCTCGGCTACAACAACGGCCTGGGCAAGACCCCCAACATGGGCCTGGAACCCCTGGAACTCCTTCTACTGCAACGTCAACGAGACCCTCATCCAGCAGGCCGCCGACAAGCTGGTCGAGCTGGGGCTCAAGCAAAAGGGCTATACGGTCGTCAACATCGATGACTGCTGGGCTGAGCCCGTGGCGCAGGCCCAATGGCTCGATCGTCGTCAATGGCCGGTTCCCCAGCGGCATCAAGGCCCTCGCCGACTATATCCATAGCAAGGACATGAAGTTCGGCATATACTCCGCCTCCACCTACCAGACCTGCCAGTTCCAGCCGGGCGGGCTGGGCTTTGAGCAGGTCGACGCGGACGACTACGCGCGCTGGGGGGTGGATTTCCTGAAATACGATGACTGCAACGGTATGGCGGGCTACACCTACCCGAAAAATACAGGCGGATGGAGAGAGGCCCTCAACCGCACAGGCCGGCCGATCTTCTACTCCATGACGAGCGGGGCAACCTGATCAAGATGATCGGCAGCCGCACCATCAAGAACATCGCCAACAGCTGGTGCAACTTCGACACCGGGTGATTTCATGGACAACTGGCCCAGCTTCGTCGAGCACCTGGATGTCGAGCCCGGCCAGGAAAACTTCGGTGGGCAGTATGGCTGGAACAACCCTGACATGCTGCAGGTTGGGAACGGCGGTATGACCGACGACGAGTACCAGAGCCACTTCGCACTCTGGGCCCTGCTCAAAGCCCCCTTGGTCATCGGCTGCGACATTCGCAACATGTCTGCCCGTACGCTCGAGATCCTCGGCAACGAGGAGATCATCGCCTTCAACCAAGACCCTCTCGGCGAGCCTGGCCGCAGACTGCTCCACCTTAAGAACTCCACCCACGAGTACGACATCTGGGCGGTGCGGCTGGCCAACGACGAGCACGGCGTGGTGATGTTCAACCGGCTGGGAGTCAGCTCAGCAGTGACCTTCGAGATGGAGATGATCGGGCTAAAGGGCTGCACCGGGAGCATGCGGGACCTGATCGCCCACAAGGACCTGGGCCCCACGCAGCCGAGTTACACGGTCGAGATAAGACCCCACTTCGTGCACGTCATCCGGATCAAAGATCTTTTCTGACCGACCTCTCATTATATTTTATATAGTTTTAATGCTGTGCGTGCTGCTGACTGCGGTCTGCGCCCGGCCCTCTCTGCCGCTGGAGGGCACCATTCTCGCCGGCGCTCCGTGTTCGCCCTTGGTGACCTTAAGGTCGCCATAGCCAATCTCTTACGGGCTCAGGAAATTCCTTTTTAAAAGGTTCTGGCTGCCACTTCAATCTGCCCCGAGGACATTAACTACAAGGCGAAGGGGTTCCATCAGGCTATGACTTCCCTCTTCGGCAAGGTCTTCATGCTGGCCGGGTTGGGTGGACTGCCGGAAGTGGGCGAGGTGGGGTTCGGGGCCTTTACAGCCCATGTGCCTGACAATGGCACTGTCTTCCTCACCTACGGGTCGCATTTGGGTTATGCAGATGGCAGGCTCGGGAAGGTTCCCAAACTCGGAGAGCCCACCAGCAGCATCCCCACTTGCGGGCCCCTGCACCATGCTCTTTAGCTGGGCACCTCTATCGACCATGAACAAAGAGACCTGAATGCGGCGATCGCTCCCTTCGCAGAAGTCGATCAGGAAAAGCAGTAATCCCGAAGTGGCCTTGGCCGTCACTTGCCTTCGAGGCGATAAAGACTGGCCTGGACAAGATGATCCTCAAAAGCAGCTTCAAAGGCACGATCGTGGTGCTGGGCGGAGTGATCGTGAACCAAGGCTACGACTCCGCCGACTACTTCCTGCCAGCAGACATGCGGATCATCACAGGATAGGGCACCCAGCTGTACCGCCTCTCCTCGGAACTGCTGCTGTGCGTGCTTACCCTCGTGATGGGGCTGGTGTGATAGCATTGATCCAAACTTACATGAAATCTGATGAGGGGCTGTATCGACCGCTGCTGCCGCGGATGATCCAGGGCCAGCACGCATGTCAAGTACCTGAAGGTACTGCGGCGGATGCTGGGGTATACCATCCAGCAAGGCCGGACGTTCTACCTTAGCTTGCTGTTCTTCTTCTCTCGACGCTCTCTCTCATGTACATCCCGAAGGTGGCGGGCGACCTGATCGACAGCATCCAGGAGTAGCAGCTGACAACCTGTGGCTGCTAGGGCTCGCTGATCTTCGTGATGGTGGTGTCGATCGGGCTCAAGACCTACCTGCTCAACATCATCACCAAGCGGGCCCAAGTGCTGGTCTACCTTGACTCATGCGCTACACCTACAGGCTGGCCAACAGCCGGCTCGCAGCGTTGCTCGACAAGGACCTGGCCATCGAAATCCTCTACATGGACCAGATGTCGGTCTTGACCGGCAACACCCTCGAGCAGAACATGCAGACGGCCGTGGAGTTCTGCTTCCGGTTAGGCATCCTCTTCGCTATCTGCTGGCAGCTGGCCGTTTCGGTCATCTGGATCCTGCCCGCCGTGCTCGTCTATGGAGTTCTGTTCGTCAGCCTATTCCGCCCCCGCATCCAGCGCACCTCCAACGCCCAGGCCCAGCTCTAGTCCTACGTCTACCAAGCGACCTTCCACGCCCGCTACAAGCAGAACGAGCAGGCGGTCATGTCCGGCCTCGAACACGAGTGCGGGCGGGTCTACTGTTCGGTGAACGACGGGTCGGTGCTGGGAGCAGCTATGCTGAGCTTTTACTACCTGATGAGCTACGGAGTGGTAATAGTAACCTTGATCTACGGGGGCCGGCTGTTGCGCAATGGCACGATCACCTACGGGCAGTTCACTTCCTTCATCCTCTACACAGTCACCCTGGTTTCGGGCTGGCTTCCTTCTCTAGTCAGGCGAAGTCCCTGCTCAAGGCCCTTAACAACTACGACCGCGTCTGGACCTTCTACGGGGTGCTCTAGGAGCCTCTTGGGGGGTTGCAGCCTCCTGACAGTTTCACTGAACTGGTCGATGCGAAGGATGTAGTGCTGCGGGAGGGAGTGGCCTAAGGCTGCCGAAGCTGCGGCTGATCCGCGGTGAAACTGCAGTCCTGACCATCCGCAGCTTGCAGATGCAACACTGCCTAGTGCCCCTGCTCAAAGGCTCAGCCACACCAGATGAGGGGCAGATCACATACAAAGGCGTCGAAATTTACCGGCTGAACAAAAACGTCCTGCGGGAGGAGGTCTACCTGATCTCCAGCAAGCGCATCTTCTTCAACCAGACCCTTCGCCAGAACGTGGCGCTGTTCCAGGACCATAGCGACACAGTAATATCGGAGGCCTTGTAGAAGGTGGGCTTTGAACATGCCATGGCTCGGGACCTGGCCTTTGAGTTCAACGATTTCGGGGTGGGGCTTGATCCCGAGGACCAGCTCAAGATCGAGTTTGCAAGGGCGATTCTGCTGCGTCCTGCCTTGCTTCTGGTCAGCCTGCACTCCATGTCCAAGGGGGAGCGCGAGCTGGCCTGCCAGCTAGTCACCGCGGGCGTGTGCGGGTGCGCACAGCTGATACTTGCGGACGAGGACGTGAAGGGCCTACCCGAGAAGGCCGAGCAGTTCTCCTGCAGTGGACTCTGAAAAGCATTAACGACCAGTTTTTGAAATGGAGGGCAGACGATTCCGTTCATCCAGTCCGTGGAGGGCCGGCTGCACCTGGCCCCAGCTGCAGAGCAGTTCCTGCTCGGCCTCGACCAGAGCCTGCCGGTGGCCGTGCTGGCTATCGTGGGGAAGTACCGGACTGGTAAAAGCTTCTTCCTCAACCGAGTGGTGCTACAGTCCCAAGGCTTTTCAGTGGGGCACACGATCAACCCCTGCACGAAGGGCCTGCACATCTGGAACCAGCCGCTGGACAGATCCGACTCGGTGGTGCTGGCGGTCGATGTCGAGGGGTTCGGGGGATCGACTAGAACCCCGCCCACGACGCGCGAATCTTCCTGGCGGCCTTGTTGCTGAGCAGCTACCTGGTCTACAACTCTGCGGGGGTGATCGATGAGAACTCACTCAACTCGTTGGCTGCGCTTGCCAGCATGGCGCGGGAACTGACACTTCGAGGCGGGCTCGACACCAAGGCATTTCCAGCTTTCCTGTGGGTCATCCGAGATTTCGCGGTCAAGCTGGTCGACCGGCAGGGCGAGCCCATCTCTGAGCGGCAGTATCTAGACATGGCTCTATAAGACCTCCCGGGTGGTTCTGAAGCAGTTGCCGGCAAAAACAAAATCCGGCGACTGCTGCGCTAGCTTTTCGTCAGCAGAGACTGCAAGACTATGGTTCGACCAGTCGAGGATGAAGCCCTATTCAGCAAACTTGACGGACTGCCTGACAGCGCATTGCGTCCTGAGTTCGTTGAAAAGGCCAGACTGCTCCACTAGCAGATCATCGCAAAGATAGCCCCAAAGAAACTGAAAGGCAGGCAGGTCAGTGGCACCGGACTGGCCCAGCTGGCCAGGTCTGTCTGCGAGGCGATCAATTCAGGCTCACTGCCATGCTTCTCCACGGCCTGGGCAGGCGCCTGCCTGGCTCAGAACCGGAGGCTGCTCCAGCAGATCAGCAAGCGGCTCGAGGATAGCTCAGGACTTGCCTCCGCCCAGACGCAGAAGGCACTCGCCCATGAGAAGCATCGCATTCAGCAATAGATTTTCGAGCAGCTAAGGTCGCAGGCCCTTGACCTCCCTGAAGAGCAGATTCTTGAGGAGGCTAGGCAGGCTGCCGAGCGGATGGCCAGCCAGCTGCAGCAGCGCAACATGGAGCTTGTCAGCCAGTCCCTCCACGAATATTCTGATAGCTATCGCGTCGACAGCAGCTCCAGCTACGAGGAGTTGCAAAGCCGGCTCAAGCAGATGAAAGAAGATGTCCGTCGCAGAGTCAAGGACTACGAAATCGACGAAGAAAAGGTACTCCAGGCGGAGGCGGCGATCGAGCTGCGAGAGACAGACCTGCTCTGCAAGGGCCTGGACCAACAGCTAAAAGTACTGCGCAACTAGCTGGTAGCTTAGAAAGCAGCCAAAGAGTAGCGAGACAGTCAGCTCATAGAGCTCAAGGAGAGCAGGGCCTTGCTGCAAAGGGAGGTGCAAGTCCCTCCGTTCACAGCAAGCGGTTCTTAAGGAGGACCAGTTGCTTCTCGAGGAGCGGCTGGTGCAGACCCGCCACGAGGCGGTCGGGCAGTTGGCTCGCAAGGACTAGGCCCTGCAGGCACTTGGAGAGCAGCTGCAGGCTCTTGAAGAAAGGGAGAGCAGACATCGACATGAAATAAAGTTCCTGCAAGAGGAGCAGGCCCATAACACTGAGCTAGCCCGTAGGGATCTCGAGTTGGTCCAGCTCAAGGCCAAATAGGAGCTGCAGCTGACCGTCGCAGCGCGTGAGCGGGAACTGGACAAGGCGCACAGGGCCAAGCTGAGGCAGGTTTTGTAGGAGCAGGAGGCCGTGCTGGCGGACCGCGTGAAGGAGGCAGGCGAAGAACTGCAAATCCGGCGGATGGCCCAGGACCAGCGCTAAAAGTCCCTCAAGGCTCAAATATAAGCCCTTTAGAAATAGCTCGAAGAGAAATCCTTCGCCCAGCGTGACGCGGACAAGGCAAAAGCCTACTCCAAAAAGGTCATGGCTAAACTCGACGACGCCGAGGAGCACCTGGCTCGCAGCCTCGAGGAGAGTCAGCGCTTGCAGCGTGAGCTGGCGGCTGTCCAGCAGGACCGCCAACGCCTTGAAGCGACTATCTCGGGCCTGCAGCAATAGCGGGCGGGACAGGAGTCCCTCGTGCAGTCCTTAAGCGCTCGGGTTAGCGAGGTGGTCGAGCAGCAGGAGCGCAAGATCAACTCGATAATCCAGGAGGCAGAACGCGAGGAGGCAGAAAAGAACCATTTCATCGAGAGTCTGGAGGCGAGGGTGGCCCTGGCCGAAGCAGCGAAGGAGCAGCTGGCGGGTAGCCGCAACGAACAGCGCCGGTAGTGGGAGACCGAAATCAGCAGGCTAAACAAAGAACTGGTGCGGCTCGAATCCGAGATCGAGAAGCGGGGCCAGGTGGAGCAGCTGCTGCGCAAGGAGCATGAACTCAGTTCTGCGAAGTTCAAGGAAAAAGCCGCGGAAAACGATGCTCTGGCGAGCCTCAATATCGACCTGAGCAGCAAGCTGCAAAAGGCTGAGCGCAACATCCGCGAGCTCAAGGCGACCACCCAGGCTCTGAAGGACTCGCTGCTGGCCAGCCAGAACGAGCAGCACAGGCAGGCCCGGCAACTGCGCTAATAACTGGAGCGCAGCAAGAAAGGGCCGCAACGGAGAATGGACCATCTAAAAGTCGTGTCTCTAAAACCAGATCGAAATCCAGAGCGGCATCATCAAGGAAAACGAAAAGCTGCTGCTCTCTCTGATCAGTATCTACAAGCAGCCCTCGGATGCGGAGGAGCCTGACCTCAGGCATAAGGTGAACTAGCTGGAGGTGGGGCTAGCCGAGCAGGGTCGCAAGCTTGAGGCGGCCAGGCGCCAGCTGGCTCATGCAGTCAGTCTACGTTGCAGCGCCTGCAAGAAAGAAGTGCTGCGCGGGCACTTCGAGGCTCACCTGGATCTGTGTCTGGGGCTGGACAACAAGCTGTCGGTTACTCTGGGTGACGTCTAGATCAGGGAGGACCAGGGCAAGCCGTATTCCATGCACCCAGTGCAGGTGGAGCACTCAGGCAAGTCTTGGACGGTGCCCCGCCGCTACCGCGAGTTCTGCAGACTGGCAGAGCGTCTGGCGCTTTAATTCGAGCATGTGCAGATCCCTGCGAACTGGAAGCTGCTGGTCACCTCTCTAAGCGAGGTGACGCTGAAGAAGACCCGGGCCGAGCAGAAAAAGAAGGTGCTGGAGCAGCTGCTGCAGGACTGCCTGCGCATCCCCTAGTTCCGGAACTCAGACTCCTTCCGGCAATTTCTGCGGCTGGACAGCAAGGACAAGGAGAACCTGGACTTCGAGAAGCAGGAGTTCCTGGCAGAGAAGTGCCTCAAGAGCATAACGCCGCGCGGCAGGAGCAGGCCCCCCGACGACAAGAAGGACGGCATGGTCGCCTCGGTCAGCTATTTCCGCAGGAAGTGAAGTGATCAGCGATGCAGGTTGCGGGCCTGCTTCTGGCAGAAGCCCAGGTGCCGGTCGATGTTGGCGGTGCTGAACCTGCGTCCGCAGTAGGGGCAGTCCGCCAGCGGGTTGGCCGCCTCCAGGGCTGACTTCTCCTCCTCGGTGAGTTTGCCGCCCTTGTTCTGCTTCATGATGCTGCGCAGGGCCAGGCTCTTCTCCTGCCAGCGGATTTCCTTCTTCGCCACCTCGGCCTTGCCACTCGGCACTTCCTTGGTCTCTTCGGTTTGCCGCATCTTGCTTGAGTCGAATTCCCTGCGCTTGCTGCAGAACACCTTCTTGCAGACCTTCATGTGCGTCTCCAGAGATTACGGCTTGAAGAAGCGCCCGCAGCCTTCAGGGCATTGCATGGTCGTTGCCGCCTATTTTTCGTAGGGGTCAGGCTGAGAGGCCTGCTTTGGCAGGGGCCGCTCATCTGCCGAAACTGCTTGTTGCAGAGGTAATTAGGGTGCTTTCGGGACCGATGTCTGAACTGGTATTGGCGCTTTTGGTATTTGCCTCGTTTGATGAATCTACGCTTACTGTGGTGTCTGAACAATCTCCCCTACAGTTTTACTGGATTTCTGGAACGCCTCCGCCGCATTACACCTTTTTTGCTTGGCCGTGATTAGCCAGAGCCTTGGATGGCTCGAATTTGTAGTCTTCGAGGTTGAGAGGAGCATACCCGAAAGAAAACTTGTTGGAGGTTTAGCGATAATCAGCCGTTGGTTGTTGTGGGATTTGAATGGTCTGCCTCGGTCGGCCTTGAGGTCATCGACGCTCTCTCGCCTCCGAACTAGCGCTTCCGACGGGGCCTTGGCGGGCTGCTAGAACGTGGCAGCCGGAGGCTGTTAACCCGCGCGGCTGGCTGAGACACAGCAGTAGGCGGCAGCCTAGCAAACTCCTGTCTCGGGGTTATGAAGAGCGGATGTCGAGAATGATAATCGGCCCAGAGCTGGCGCTTGACATGGCTCTCAAAAAGGGCGTACACTACACTCATTGATATTTGATCTGCTCAACTGGCCATTTCATAGTTCACTACCTCGCGGGTCACCCGGTCGATGTAGACCACCACTGGAGGATTGACCGGCTGGTAACGCAGGTTCACTGAGGAGGCGTTGACCAGCAAGGTGCGGGCCTCTGCGCTCGGCCCCGAAGCCTTCATGGATGTGGCCGAAGGCGTGCAGTGCGGGCTGCAGCTACTTGACTTTAGCCAGCAGGGCTGGACATCCCGCCTGACATTTATTGTAGGTGAGGTCAAGCACGCCTTGAGGAGGGCCATGAGTCATTAGCACATCGCAAGAAGGCAGATCCTTCCACCGGGCCTCCGCCTCGTCCTTACCGTACATAAACGCCCAGTCATAAAACTCCGGGGTGTAGGGAGAGCCAAAGATTTTGAGCCCTTAGACCTAGGTGCCGGAGTGATTCAGGACTGTGCAGTTCTTGGACAGTTCATCCCAGAGAGCTTGGCGGTCGAATTGCTCACCGACCTGGTTCTTGAGGGTCTGCTCGGGCACGGCGCTGTCGAGGGTCAGTTTCGTGGTTGCCGGGAATCAGGATTTTATGCTTGAAGGGGAGTGCCGCGAAGCTAGAAATGAACCCCCTGATCTGCGAGGGGGCGCCGGTATAGGTGAAATCGCCGCAGTGAAGCAGCACGTCCCCGGAGGGCAGCTTGATCCGGTCGAGCATGCAGTGCGTGTCGGATACGATGACCAGCTTGACCTGCTGCTCTGGCTTGTAGGCCGCCTCAGCAGGCTCTGAATAAACTCCATTCTTCCAAATTGCACCAAATTCTACCACTCAATTTTCGTCGGGTCTGCCGGGCCTCTTTGGCCCTGACGTTCGCGATCAGCTCTTCGATCATGGTGTCGATCATCTGGGAGTTCTTCTTGATTTCCTGGAAGTGGACTGCGATGCCTTGAGGCTGATGGCGAGCTGCTGGTTGGAGTTGTAGTGGACCCCTGCGCTCGTTGAGCTCGTGGAGGTTGACCCTATGAGGGACGGTCGTCTTCTCAGCCTTCTCTTTCGTCTTCTTCTCGCTGAACTCTGCGATGTACTTGTTGTGCTTCTGCTCCATGTTCAGGATCAGCCGCAGCTTCGAGATCGGGCGGTCCTTCACGATCAGCTCGCGCTAGAGGTCCCGGGTTAGCTACTTCAGAGAGAAGTTGCTTTTCGCGCGGGGCAGTCGCAAAGCGCTCGGTCTTTCCATCATTAATAATCACGGGCGGTTACTGCGTGCTCCACCTGCTGAAGCATGCGCTCTGCCTACTCTGACTCGAATCCTTCCAGCCACTTGCGCATCTCCTGAGCACCATCTCCGGGGGCACCCGCAGCACCAACTCCAGCGCCAGCTCCAAGGCCGGGGCGGAAGAGCCGTCCTCCTCGAGCCACTGCCGGACCAGCTTGCCCAGCATGAAGCAGCACACTTTGTGCTGGTAGGCCCGGTCTAGTCCTAGTCCCAGGTACACCGCCCTAGCCATCTAGGCATAACAGTCCAGCGTCAGCTACTACTTGATCCGTTCCTTGATGTGTCTGAACACCTGTCGGATGTTCGCGACGGGGTCTTCGTCTTCAAGGACTGGCAGGGAGAAGGTTTCTAGGTTGATCACCCTGTCGGAAGTCCAGTCCTGCAGCGGAGAGGGCCTGGGCCAGCCTGACTACATAGGCGTTCGCGTCAGCCTCGCGGCCCGGCAAGGCCCCCAAGAAGGCCTCTTCGTCTTGATCGTACAACTCTTTTAATGAAGAGATCGGGCAGTCCTCCTTTATGGTGATGCTGCCGCCCGCCTTTATCCGTTCTCGTACTCCGTGAATACGTAGCTTGGTTCGCACTCAAGTTCCATTGACTCCGCGGATTTGCTGATCGTCGCTGCCTCCTCTGTCTTGGTCTCCGCCTTTTTCTTGGTAGGTGGGGCGGCCTCCGACACCAGTTCGTGCAGTCTATCAGAGCTCAGCCGCAGCTGATCGGCTACCTCCCTGCTGCAGCCCTCGACCTTCTTGGCTAGCGCCTTGACCTGTTCCGTGAAGATCGCCATGCAAATAGTTCTGCTGTCAAGGGCAAAAAAAGGCTCGTGGTTACAGCACCGGCATTCCTAAGTCAGCATCGCCTTGGTGAACAGGTACTTCAGCTGGAAGTTCAGCACCAATTAGGGCACGCAGCCAGGGCTGGCCTCAAGCACCTTGAAAGCAGCATTGACCTTGGCGGGCGGGGCTGGGCTGCGAGCGAGCAAGTAGACAGTCTGCGCAGGCCTATAGACGAACGCGCGAGCAAGCAGGTTCAGATAGACTCGATGAGAGTACTGCTCAATTGCGATGCTGCAACCTCATCAAAGATCTGGCATAGATTTCCTCGGTGAACTCTTCAGTGGCCACGTAACTCTCAAAGCTGAAGTCTTATTTAGGTTCGAGTAGTTCGTTGTCAAGGCCCGTGATGATTCTTCTGATCACGTCGAGATGCTGTTCCAGGCCTTCACTCGCTGCTTCGAGGAGCAGCCTCGTGGCCCATAGTTCTTGTCGCCATATCACGCCTTCCATGGACTCGAAGATGGCTTCCCACTCCTCGACGTAGCAGTGCTCGACCCGCCGCGCGGCCAGATGGAGCACAAAGCTCAAGTACTCAGGCGTGTTAACTTCGGCGTACTACATCCCTGCGAGCCGCAGAGTCAGCTAATAGAGGGTCAGAAGTCTGGGAATTTGCGGGTTTGCAGGGATCTTGCCAGAATCGTCTCCAAAAAGGCCATCCGATTAGAGATTGTCGCCAGTTCCTTAAGTGAGAAGGAGATGCCTGCTCGGCCAGCTCGCGGCCAATCCCGAGCCTAGCCTCTTCTATCGCCTTGAAGACGGACCCTTCAGCTAGCATCTAAACCACCTGGAAATGTACTCTCCTTCCGCCTCGAAACTCTGCCTGCCCTAGTCAAAGTACACAGCCCCCAGCACTTCTCGGACCGTCTGCTCGATCGCCTCAGGACCAAGGCTGCGTGTGAACAGGTGGAGGGCCCCTTCCAGCTGCCGCCCAGCACCAACGCCCTGAACAGCAGCAAGTGCATGGCTTTTTCTGGCAAGGTCGCTGGATAGAGCTACTCGCGCGCTTGCTCGAGCAGGTGCAGCTCAGGATCGAGTTCAGCGTGGGGGTGGCTGGCGAGGTGGTTATGGAGATGGTTGAGGGCCAGCACGCAGGGATCCAGCAAAGCGTCAATGGTAAGCCGATTGGCCGAGCAGGCGAGCAGCAGATCGTGATGGGCGAGTACTTTTTCCCGCCAGCTGCATGACGCGAATGCTGCTGAGTGGCATATAGAAATGCTTGAGCCGGTCAAACAGTTCCTGTAAGGGTTCCAGTTCGCAGACCCGCATCCTGCGCATGATCGCCTTGACGAAGGCGCCTACCAGCCCCTGGTTCTCGGCCTGGAAGGCTCTGCCCGAGACCTCGGTCCAGCATGTAGTGAGCTCTACGAGGGAGCACTTTTCGGACTGGATAAACAACTCGGACCGAGCCCTCGAATTAGCGCTCCAGATGCACCTTTTCGAAGATGGGCTTGAGCTGCTTGAAGACGTATTCCGCTTGCCCGCCAGAAACAGGTACTCCAGTAGCTCATGCTGGGCATGCGCATCAGCGAATCCATAGCCAGCCGGCCCTGCAGACAATGGTGAATGCTGTTGAGCAGCACGAGTCGGTCGACAGACTGGTCGTGCACTCGGTAATGGGTTCTTGAGCAGGCTCACCAGTCTGCTATTTTTGATGTCCAGCTGGTTGGTCAGCTCTGCGATCAGATAGAACACTCGCTGCTTAAGGCTGGCTTGCTGCCCGGTCAGCTCCTGCCAACTGCTCAGCAACACTGCGTGTTTGCGGGTGGCTTGCTGCTTGAACCAGGGGCTATCCGTCAGCCTCCGGACTAGCTCCCTTACCTCGTGGCGAGGCAGTCCCAGCCTGCCTTCGTCAAAGGCCGTCTCGAATAGCGTCTAGGTCGACATCTCCAGGCGATACTCGCTCTCCTTAAAGGTTTACCAAAGGCGCTTATGGGTGCTACTAGGGCAGGGATCTCAAGGCTGGACGCGGACAGCGACAGCTCTGAAAACCTGTCGAACCTGGGCAGCAGAGCCGAGGTCTTACTGAGGAAGGTGAAGAACTCTTCGCCTAATGTCGAGACCAGCTGCCGGAGGATATCAGGTAAATAGTGTAGTAAAGGCAGCTTGAAGTAGTTGATAATCTAGAGGATCTGCTTGCCACTGCCTTTTCGAAACTCCGCGCAGAGACGGCCTGCCAGGTCAAAATCTTTGATCCGCTTCAGGCGCTCGTAGTCCACGACCGAGTGGATGTCGACCTCGCTCCTCAGCTTTTGAGGAGGAAGTCCGCCTTCACCAGATGCTTCAAGTGTCTCAGGCAGGGCTTTCTTGCAGCAGAGCAGTGGAATTTTCAACGGCTTTAGTATACAGTTTAATCAACTCTAGTAGAGGAATCTTTTGGTACTTCAGGTGCAGCTTCAACTCGTGGTGGAAAGTCTTGTAGTCCCGGATTTCACACAGGATTTTGAACCGGTTCAGTGACCGGTCAGCGGCCCGCCACGCCAATCACGTAGAACTCCTCACTACCCAGGCCAAGCCACCCAGCCATCTCCCTCACTCCGCAAGTTCGACCCGCTCAAGCATCAAACTCACCTTCCTCTCAATTGGCACAGGGTCAATCGAAACACTGACCCTTCAGCTGAGACTGCCAACGTCCGTCGATCAGGCAGCATCAGCACTGCACAGAGGGTGCCTTCGTGTAGAAGCAGGTCTTGTTTGAGACCCCGGGATTTGTGCCTGATAGCACTCTTAGCAGAACGGTCTTGCCGGGCTGGAAATGAAGGCAAGGTCGGGCTGGCAAGGCTTAGGGTGGCAGCGGGGTAGGGACAATCCAGGAATAGGAATCGAAAAACTGGTAAGTCCCGTGTTTTTCCTTGAGGAAAAGGATCTCGCTATTAAGGTTTAGGATCAGCAGCAGCCTCCCTTCCTGGCACTTTGAACTGATTAGTTTAACTGGGTATCTGCATTTTTATGAGGAAAGTTCGTATTTCAGCCACGAGCTCACATTTTTCAAGGCAGAATTCGGTGACTGTCAGCTGGTTGTCTGCCAGGGAGAGCAGCACTCCGCTGGTGTCATACAGGACTGACAGCCTACCACGAGGGTTTGGGCAGGCGCAAAGGCTTGATCGATACCGCGGTGCCTAATTATAGCACCAGGCCACTTCTTTTTTCCAGAAATATTAATAGCACCCCCTTGGCGAAGCACATGGCACCCACCGAATCTCTGAAATTTTGTTTTGACAGGACGAAGTACCTGTTTTTCGCTCGGTCCAGCTGGAACACCTCGAGCCCGCAGCCTGCTGAGAGGGCAAGGCCGCGCCCGAGGGCAGCGCGCAGAGTTGGGGGTCAGGGCCGCAGGGGAGAGTCTGCAGTAAAAAAATTTCAGTGTCGCAGTCATAAAGTGAGAGCTGCCTCGCTGAAGAACGGCAACGACAGAGCCCCAAGAAGCCAGGCCTGGAGGACGGGCCCAGATCCAGACCCAGCCTCCAGCACCGGCTCAGCATCAGGCAGCGCATCCCTAAATAGATCAATCTATCCTTTCCCCAACGCTTTGAATCTCGTAACAGTCATAATATTAAGGAGCACCACATCTTCAGTCTCTGTACAGGTTCTTTATCGCACCTCGCTCCCGGCGTGGCTGTCTCTGGAACTGCCCCTGTAACTGCCCCTGCAACTGCCCCTGCAACTGCCCCTGCAACTGCCCCTGCAACTGCCCCTGCACTGCTCTTGGAACTGCTCTTGGAATTGCGCCTGGTACTACCGATAATATGGATAGGGGTACCTGCCCAGCTGCAATTGCAAGTATCCCTGCTAATAAACCTGAGGGTAACCCTATCCAACATCGCCGCCTCTGATCGCTGGCTTGTGAGGCCTCCCGCTAAAGGGATATCTTTATCTATGCCTCTTGCGAGGGGACCTGGGCTGTCGGATCAAAGATGAGATACGATCTTTTAATACAGGCTGGGCCGGGATCAGCTAATAAGGACGAGTTGGTTTACTTCCAAAATATTCCCTTTTGTCTGTCGAATTCGCCTCTGAGTTAGGTCTGGGCTGAGCTAGACTTTGTTATCTTATCTTGCTTACATTTTATGGACATCAGTATTGACCTTGGCTTTGTACTGCTCCTAGAAGACAAACTTGCGAGGCTCGCTCCAGCCCCTGAAACCAATGGCAGGGTCCCACTTTCTTCTACTCCTCGAATTCTAGAATACTGTCCTAGACTAACTATCCCTGAGACTTATTCCTTCTCCAAACTGTCTTGCTCTTCTGCGAGGAGGAATTAAAAGATTAAATTTCTTTAGTATCTTCGAACTCGTCGGACTCGAGGATCAGCATTTTTGTGTGCTCGAGCATGTAGGTCCAGGCTACTACTTTGGACTCCTGTCGCAGCCTGCTGAGCGGTTGCTCAAGTTGCGGTCCAGGCGCTTCAGCAGGATCTAATATTCGTCCAACTCCTCCACGAAACCGACCAACTTCTGATGGAAATACCTATGCAAGACTTGTTCTTTTTGGGGTGAAAATATCGAGCAGGTTGGAACAAGCAGCTGCAGCTCACGCGAGGGCAGAGGCCCATTGCAAGGTTTGCGAGAGTGACTAGCCTACCAAATGCCAGCAGCTTGTGTTTGTACTGGAGCAGATTGACCACCCGTGCGACTGTCCGGGCAGACTGCCCCTTGCGTATTTTTATTGCCCCATGGTGTTTGTTCATAAGGACGATTAATCTTACCCAAGGAATCGTAAATTCGGATTATGCTAAGAGTGTTCAGAGGGCTGTTCCATTTCGACCAAGGCCACGCCCAACCCCAACTTCCTTAAGTCCTGCCCAACAAGCCGATCATGCGCGAGGGCACCCTTGATTTCCCCAGCATCCCGCTACACTCACATCTCGCCCATGGCCCGCGAGCTGTTCAAGGGTCGAGGGAGTCACCGGGTGTTCTACGGCAGTGACTTCGTGTCCATTTCCAAGGAGGAAAAGTCTGACTGGGCGGTTCTCAAGCCTGCCATCTTCGAGGTTTCACTCGCTTCGTGACCTCCGGCGAGCCCCTTCTCACCGACTCGGAGGAGCCAGCGGACACGGCCATCGAGAAGGACGACAGCGAGGCTGTGCAGCTCATCAAGGAGATCATCAGCACCCGCAATCCGCCCTGTCATCCAAGAAGACGGAGGAGACATAAAGTTCGAGGAGTTCGACGAGAAGGAAGGGATCGTGCACGTGGTGATGATGGGCTCGTGCTCGGGCTGCCCCAGCTCGGGCGCCACGCTCAGCACGGCATCGAGAAGATGCTGACGCACTACGTCGAGGAGGTCAAGGCCGTCAGGGCCCGCGACTTCGGGCCGATGAGAAATGATTATTGGTGACGGCCATGATGAAGATCGATACCGACTCGTGAGGACTACACTTGATTCTGAGGGGATGGGGTTGGGGTTGGGGTTGGGGTTGGGGTTGGGGTTGGGGTTGGGGTTGGGGTTGGGGTTGGGGTTGGGGTTGGGGTTGGGTTGGGGTTGGGGTTGGGGTTGGGCATCCACTTCCCTCCCAGCCTCACGAAAGTGCGGTAACCGACCAGCTCGTCGTATCCAATCGCTGACACCAACCTATAGTCCTCCTCCTTCTGGAGCAGCAGGGACCCGAGATCCATCTATGCCGGGAATCGGACGATGGTCTTGTTGCGGGCCTGACCGGGATGGAACCTGCGGATGGAAATCAGCAGGCTGGTCGGCAGCCTTATCACGTTATACATGCTGGTGCCTTCGGGGGTGGTTAGCTGTTTGCCTCGGTACTTGTCTAGTAATGCAGGAAGGGACACTTCGGGGATTTCAAGGGCCTCACTCTTGGAGTGTTTGTAGAGCGGCATTGGAGGAAGATCGACTGGCAGCATCCAGAAAGGCTTGCTGCCGGAATGCCTGCCTTTGTCGGTTTATTGTTTGTAACGAAGCTCGCCTCGGAAGCGGCGGGCCATGATTGTTTCGGCAGGGCCAAGCGAGGACCATCCGTTGAGCAGCCAGGTCAGCAGCTGGATCGGGTCACTTTTCCATGGCAGCTTGGCTGGCACATGCGCCTTGAAATACATGACCATCTCCGCAATAGACAAGGAGGATTTGAGGCGGGCTGGATTCCACACTCTTTTTAACAGCTCTGAAAACAAGTCATGGAGTGATTTGTTTTCTCCATTAGGAACCGGGCACTGACTGTACAATTTCCTGGAACGGCGAGGACCGGATAATGAACTGCACTGCTACATTAGCACTCGCGAACTCTCCTTTCAGAGCGAGGCAGCCCAGCACGAGTCTGCCATCAAGTCCCTCCACGACTGTCACTTTGCTGGTGTCGACTGTCCTCCTATCCAGACACAGGTTTTCGATGGCCCTTCGATGGATAGCCTGCTATGCTGGCTGGCTTTGCTAGAGCAGGTTGACGAGCCGCTGGGTGTCCATGCAGATGAGCAGTGGGTGGTCGTGCTTGAAACTATGCTGGTAGGCGGGCGAGCCTGGCTCTGTCCCTGAAAAGAAGCAGCCGCAGGACAGACAGAACTTGAGGTGGTGTGTGGACAGGCTGTCTCTGCAGAATCGAGGCTGGTCGAAATCGAAATTGGTAAGCAACTTCATTTTAATCCTGCCGGCTCCTCAGGAGGACTCCAGGCCTGAACCTCCAGGTCAGCGAACTGCCCTCTGTCCTCGACCAAAAAATGTCCGAAATCAGTTATCCTGTCCTTCACGTTCACCACCTGCACCTCTCGCGCGTGCTCGTTCTGCTTGTAATCTTGGACCGTCGTGTAGACCAGAAACATCCGGCCTTGGCGAGGAGGGGCCAGCTTGGGCTTGTCGATCGACATGCCGCCTGTCAGCATGGCGACCTTCTCCGCGATGTACTGGGGTGCGCGTCTGACAAGCAATCCCTTGCTCCTCAGCTCGAAGAAAGCAGCGATCACAGCCAATCCCCTGTAGTCATCTTCTAGAGTCTAACTCATTGCAAAGAGGCGATCCGTATCCTCAATGCCCTCGACCTTCAGTGCATGTTTCGAGACCATCCAGATCGCCTCCTCGAGAAAAAGACAGTGCCGGTGGGCTTTGAACCCAACCCGGTGCTCGAACAACAGTCCTGCATTTTCCTGCACCACGAAGATCTCATGCAGGCCGTCCCAAGTCACCCTGCATTGCATAATTCGATCGTCATGGAGCACATCCACCTGGCCAAGGAATATGTCGCCCGGACCAAAGAGCAGGTGGCTGTGCCCATCTGGCAGTCCTTAGCCCTGGGGGCGGTCGCGGGAGGGCTCGCGAAGGTGGTGGCAAGCGGGCGCCAGGCTGTCGCGCTGGGTCTGGCGGTGGGACTCGCCCAGCACCTCAAACTCGAAGTGGACGAGGTGGCGAGGCTGGTCAAGAAGCAGGCTCGGGAAGGCATGCCAACAAGCTAGGCCTAAACAGTAGCATGATTCAGCTATACTTCTGGGCTGTGACCAGCCCAAAGAAATACCCGAACTGCCGCTAGCCGAGCTAGTGCGCGTTCTTCTGGACTTCGGGGATGTCCTCCCTGAGGACTGCCGTCACGTAGGCGACTGACTCTGCCAGAGCCTCGTTTTTCTTGACCTTCTCCTCTGACCGGGCCTTGCCCTTCGCCGCGTCCTTCTTCAGCTTTTCTGTGATTTCGGCATGCTTGCTGCGCAGGACGGTCATGATCTTGACCTTGTCCAGCTGCTCCCGGTCGATCGCAGAGATGTACTTGAAGTAGCCTTCTACCGAGTTGCTGAAGTGCTCGTGGGCCGACAGCACCAGCTTTTTCCAGTTGACCAGGATCGCCTGCTGACTGGCCATCGGCTAGAGACTGTAGCGGAGGGGCTCTGGCACGGACTTATTGAATGTGCCGTAGAGCTAGACCAGCTCATCCTGGCAGCGGAGCAGCTCGGCCAGGTTGTCGTTGGCGGCCGAGAGGGCCTTGCTCACGTTCTCGGAGCAGGTGGACATTCTTTCGTTGATCCGCAGTACCTTTTCCAGCAGGCCCTGCTGGATCTTGATGAAATTGGCAGTGTTGTCAGAAGCATCGAACTTGAGCTTGCCGGTCACGGAGGCCAGCGCCGCGGGCCCGTCCTCCAGCTTGGGGAAATATCGCTTATCAAGGTCCTTCTTGACAGTCTCCCACTCGCTGGGGGTGGTGATCTTGAGAAAGGCCTAAAGCGCCAGCGCACTCGAAAACTCCGCGTGCTGAAGTAGACTGTTTAGGTAGACCTCTAGCCACAGCATCCGCTTGGTCAGGTACTCGTCGTCGAATTTGCGGCTGAGGCCCTTTTCGGGCAGCACTGGCAGCACGTGCACAGGGTAGACCTTGCCCAGCAGGTCTCGCAGCCACTCAAAATCACTGTACCTGCGGTTGACCAACCACCCCGTGCCCACCGCCTCCACCTTGAACGTCACATACGAAGACCCGAAAAACGAATCCCCTTCGACCTTGTTGAACCCCTTCACCTTTATTTCCTTGCAGTGCCCGGCCAGCGAGTTCTTGCGCTCCGGCCGGCAGGGCTTCAGGTAAGCACTGCCTTTTTAGGATGGATCGGCTTTTGAGATGGCGGGTTCTGGGTCGGAGGTGCGGGCTAACTGCTAAGTGGCCTTAGGGTCTTTGCAGGGCACTGCGCACTCGCGCTCAAATCTGGCCACCAGCTCCTCGAGCTCTGCAAGGGTCCAGTCGTCGAGAGTGCAGCCAGGCTTGGCCTAATTGAACAGCTCCTGGAAGGCCTCAGGGTTGAGCCCGCGGTCGATGACCCTGGCCCTCAGGAATTCTTGCTTGGCCTCGATGCTCATCGATTATTGATGAAGTGCGATCAAGTATCAAAGCTCCACCTTGACGTGGCAGGCCGGGCAGTACAGGCTCTTGCTGAGCTAGGCGTCGAGGCAGCCTGCGTGGAACAGGTGCTGGCACAGAGGTAGCAGTTTGCAGCTGTCGCCTGCCTGTAGGCCTCCGTAGCACGAGTAGCAGATCATTTCGCCCTCCACCACGAACTCCAGCTCGAAAGCGGGTAGGTGCTGGCTGAGCTATGGCTCCATCTCTCCGGCGTGAGCGTGGGCCGCTGCCAGCCCATGGTACCCCTCCCGCAGCCCCTCCCGCAGCTGCTGGAGCTCCTCCTTCTGACAGCGGATCTTCTGCTCCTTCTCGCGGAGACGGAGCAGGGCCTGCTGGAAGGCCTGCTGCTTGGCCAGGAAGCTGCCCCTAAGAGTCTCGAGCTTGCCCCGCTGCACCGCGGCCAGCTATTCGTTAGCCATTATAATAACCATCCGTTTCAGTCCAGATGCCGTGAATACTTCGAGGCGTAGAACAGCCGCTTCAGCTCGTAGGGCCGTACCAGCTGCCGGTGCTGCGCGGACACCTGCTCCCGCTGCACCCGCTTGCTCGACATGTAGTCCAGCAGCAGCTGCTCCTTGCCGTCGATGTTCCGCTGCAGGCTGTTCTGCAACGAGTAGGCCACCGACTGCCTGAGCTCTGTAGTCCCGAAGCCGCTCTTACAGCTGACCGCCAAGAGCACCGGACTCAGGTTTCGGAACTCGAACTTCTCCAGCTGCTTGCCCAGAGCCAGGCCTTTGCGCCAGATCTGGTCCTCAGGCACCAGGTCGACCTTGGCAAGGACGATCTGGAACTGCACGCCGAGCGGGTCCAGCTTCTGCATGACAAAGAGGTCGGAATGCTGCGGGCCGTGGGACGCGTTGATCACCAGATAAACCTTGCACAGCCGAGAGCTCAGCCGTAAGTAGTCGAAGACCGTCCCGTGCCAGTACTCTCGCCGGCGCTGGTTCATCAGCGCGAACCCGTAACCCGGCATGTCTACCAGCACGCCTCGGCCCTCCACCAGCCCGTGGAAGTGCAGGAAGCGGGTGGTGCCGGCCTGCTTGGCCACTCTGCACACCCGCTCCCCTCCGAAAACCTTGTTGATCAGCGAGGACTTGCCAGCGTTGGACCTTCCAATAAAGGCGATTTCCTTTTCCTTGGCGACCAGGCCCTTGTCGTCCTCAACTTGCCGGCTGAGGAAGGGCAGCAGCCGTGTGTGATCGAGCTGCTCGAAGTTTGTCCGGCGCGGGGTGAAGCGTGCGGCTGCCCGCAGGGTGTCGTGTGGGTAGCTGTAGCTGACCGGGTGATCGCCGAACAGGCCCATGAGGGGGCTGAGGAAGCGGGTGATCTGCGGGGCCCGCATCGTTATAATGCACGGGTCAACGGGCTCCCCTCACTACCTCAGCTACCCTGAGAGCTACGCCGCCCCTCCGCGACAGTCGTGAGAGCGAGCCACTCAGCAGGGCCGCCTTCGCCCTGCAGCACGACTTTCTAGCGCTCGAGGATCAGAAGCGTTACTTTCAGAACAAGCTCGACGAAGAGCAGCGGGCGGGGTTGGCCTAGAAGGAGGGGCTGCTGAGGCGCATCACCGAAAAGAACGAGCTGGTCGTGCTCCTGGAAGAGCGAGCGGAGCGACTGGAGAAGTAACTGCGGATGCTGCAGTCCCAGGTGCAGGAGCTGCTGGAGCAGAAAAGCAGGCTGCTCCAGGAATCTGAGTAGAAGCTGTCAAAGACGCGCATGGAGCACGAATACCAGCTGCAGCAGCTGGCGGACGACCTCAAGCTGCGGCACCGGCTGGAACTGGAGGAGCAGGCGTCGACCCTCCGTTAGAAGCACGGCAAGGATGTCCAGGCTCTACTAGACGAAATCCAGATCATCAAGAAGCGCCAGCTCAGCTCCTAGGACGAGCTGAACGAGCTGACCAAGCAGTACATGGAGCTGTCGTCCCGCAAGGACCTGGAGATGCGGGAGGTGCTCAACAAGGAGCTGCAGTCCAGGATGGCTGCCGAAAAGGACCGCTTCGAGCATGACTCTGCTCTGAGGGAGGCCATGCTCGCTGAAAATCAGATCCTCAAGGAGCAGATCGCCAAGATGAACGCGACGGTCGCTGAGCTGCAGGGAGAGGCGCGCGAGCAGGAGCGCCAGAAAGAGGAGCTGCTCAGCTGGAAGCAGAAGTTCGAGAAGCAGCAGGCCCGCAGCTCGGCCAAGCCGGCAGCCAGCCAAGATACCTCACCCCAGCCACCGCCCACCCTGGACCGAACCCTCCCCAAGGCCCAACCTCCATAAGACCCAGCCCAGAAGCAGCCCTAGGTGATCGCAGTGCCAGTCCTCAACGACCGCAAACTCGTCGAGGCAGTCTGCGGGGTGATCCACCTCTCCCGCAAGAAGATATCAGATCTGCTCGGCAAGACCTTTTCTGCTGCCATGACCTCCTCCTCCTCCCGGAAGCTGAGCTCGCTAAGCGCCTTCACGACCATTGTCAAGCGCATGCATTAGTTTTAGACTGGTGCTATACTGCAGCTTTGCTTCACTTATGGCAAACTCAAGAGCATCATCGCGGCCTTCGCGCCTGAGGAGGCTGAGGCCTTTGTCACCAAAGGCCGGCCGCTCGCGGGGTACCACCGCAGCGAGGTGAACGAGTTCGTGGCGGACTCGTTACGGACGATCAGCATCCGTGCCAAGTCGGATCGAAACGAGGGCAACGGGGCGATCAACACACTGTACCGGCTACTAGAGCTGCGACAGCGAGTGCTGAACCCGAAATCGCAGACAGGCTACGACATCGACCTGGACATGCGGATTGCGCTGGAGGACCGGATCGCGGACTCATCAGCGCGGGTTTTTGAGTGACCGGGCTGCGCCAGAATCAATTTCATGAAGGATCAGCTGCAGACGCTAGGCGACCTGTACCTCAAGGGCACGGTGAGCAAGGGCTGCGCCTTGGGCGTGGTGGTTGATTGCTCTGCGCCCTACCGCAGCAAGGACTCTGCGGACTGGATTGTGCGGGCCAAGGTCATTGACCACACGCTCAACGACCGGGCCACAATCGGCGAGGAAGGCGGGCGCTACTGCCTGGTGTTCTTCTTCGCAGGGAAGGTGGCGGAGCTGCCCCAGGTGACGGACGTGGGCAGCATCGTCTACCTGCGGCGGGCGGACTTTGACTTTTGGCAGGCCAACAAGTTCAAAGCCAAATTGGGCGGCAAAAAGTACACTTCCTGGGTGCTGTTCTCGGGCGACCCCAGCCGCATCGACCTGGGCCAGCTGCAGACCAACCGCGCTGACCTGGGCACCGAGGACCGCTTCAACCTGCGGCCGGCCATCGTGGCCCTCCGCAGCTTCTCATTCAACTACTTCCGCGAGCACTCGCTGCAGATGGTCAACTACCACGAGGAGTCTATCGACTTCGACTTCATCTTCAAGGTGATCTCCTGCGAGCCCTCCTTCGGGCAGTTCAAACTCGGGCTGGCTGACGGCAAATAACGCTACCGACTGTTCTCGGCCATCCCTTTCGAGGAGGAGGCGGTTGTCAAGGTGCGCAGCATTGCCCGCGTCGACTGGGAGGACGAGCCTCTTCTCAAGCCGAACGACTATACCTGGGCCATGCGTGTTCCGGAGTGGATGGCCAGCTTCAAGGAAGGCGGGGTAATCACGATTGAACGTGCCAAGAACCCTCGTCCCGCCCCTGTCGAGCACCAAGACCGGCCCCTCTCGACCACCATTCCAGAGCCACTCAAGGATCTGCCGATGGTCACACTCGCCGAATTGCTACGCGGGGAGACGAAGGCCAGCAAGGTGCGAGTGAAGTGTTGGGTGACCGACGTGCCAGTGGACAACTACGCGGACGGACTGCGGAGGATGACGGCAACGAGCCTGCAACCCTGGGAGACGCAGGCGGCAGGGGTGAACATCTACCACCTGCCGGTGCTACTGCAGGACGGCAGCCTGGAGGTGCAGCGGGGCTGCTTCCTGTCTTACCTGTTGTCGTTCGACGGAGCAGGGGACGAGTTCTTCAGCGGACTGAACCCGAAGCAGATCTACGGGCGGAACGTGGTGGTGCAGCAGGAGGCGTTCCGGAAGTTCAAGAACGACCTGATCGAGCAGACCTCGGAGGAGAACAGCCTGGAGCTGGTGCTGGAGGCCCTGCGCGGGAGGAGCAGGTGGTCTGGCGGATCACGGACACCCGGCTTCTGGATTTCATCTGACCCGGATTTGCTTCAGCGGCGACTGGCCTTCGAGCTGTACTTGGACATGGAGGCCACGCTCTGCCCCTTGGCGGAGCGCTCGAACCGGCTGACTTCCTGCGCCTGCTGGAACTCCAGTTCCTTGCGCATGTTGCTGTACTTCTGCAGCATCTTGTCCAGCTCGCCCGCCCTCTGCTTCTTCTTCTCGTCGATGCTCGCCAGGATCTTCTGCCGCAGCGCCCCAGCTCGGACTCCTGCTTCCCCCGCAGCTGGCTTAGCATGTTCCTGATCTTCTGCGAGCGCTGCACCGCGTACTTCTCGTTCTCCGCCTTCATGAGCTCATTGGCCCGGACCTGCACCTTGTGCGCCTCCAGGTAGTTCTCATGCTTGGCCAGGTTCTCCTCGATCTTTTTGAGGTTGATCAGCTACGGACTGCCCTTGCTCTTGGTCGGCAGCGAGTCCTGTAGCTAGGCCTCGTAGTCTTTCAGCTCCTGCCGGTGTCGCCCCAGCATGTCCGACTCCACCTGGTCGATGTCCGCCTCCAGCTGCCGCTGAATCGAGTCCCACTCCGCGTTGAAGTTGTTCAGTTCCTCAAGATGCGCGCGCTCGAGCTCCTCGCGCTCCTCAAGCTGGCGGGCCTGGATCTCGGCCTTGGAAACCCGATCGAACTCGGTCTTGAGTTCCTTGACCTTTTTCTTGGCGACCTCAGCCTCGATGTAGTTACCCTCCTTCTCGCACTTCTTCTGGTGTTCGTAGATGATCTCGCTGGTCAGCGCGGCACATGCTCTGCTCGAGGGTCAGCCCCTCCGGCAGCTCCACCCTGCTTCGCGCGGTTCCCGGCCGTTCCTTCTTCATTATAATTCATCCAACCGCCTCACCCGAAGATTTCGCTCTCCTTCGCCGCCAGCTCGGCCAGCAGCTCCCCCTCCCGTCCGCCCTTCTCGCCCCTCTCGCCCCTCTCACCCCTCTCGCCCCTCTCGCCCCGCTTTCGCGCCAGCTCCCGGTATTCTGCAGAAGCCTGCAGCTCCCGCAGCTTCATCTCTGTGTAACGTTTCTTGCCCTTCTCGTAATCCTCCCGGCTCATCTTGGCCGTGAAGGACAGCTCCTGGATATGGGCCCCCAGCCCCTTCAGCCTCCAGCCCAGTATCAGCAGCAGACCAGCCAGCCCAGCCCCCACAGCGAGCAGATGCTGCCGGTAGGGCGCCAGCTCTGCCAGCACCTACTCAGGGTCCCGCTCGGTAAGGAAGGCCAGCTGCCAAGCCAGCGTGCACAACAGTCCCGGCACAACCACTGCCAAAATCCACATTTCGTTTAACCGTCTACATCACTACTGTCATCACCGATGCTGAAGCTGCTTGTTGCGGCGCTTGGCGCTCACCAGCCGCTGCCAGCCCTCCTCCCGCCGGTGGTACTCTTGCTGTGAGATCTCTCCCCGCAGAAGCGGTGCAGCTTGCGGCTTCCTTTGGCCAGGGCCTAAAAACTCTTCTTCACGAAGGCCTGGTCCTTTTCCGGCATTTCCCTCCAGCGCGCCATCAGCGCCGCCTCGAGTCGCACGACCGACAGCCGCAAGTCCAGACGATGCTCCACCACCACTGCCAGCAAAGTCAACAGCGGCTTGAGATGCAGCCGGCCAACAGCAGTACTGAGTGCCCGATCATCGGCAAGCACACCCCGAACAGTCTCTGCAGGCAGTTTGCCCTTCTTGAGCACGAACAGAAGCTGGCTGCCCTCCTCAGGTGGAAGAGTGGCCCAATCTACCTTAATCTCCAGCCCATGTGCGAATCGCAGGCTGCCCCGCCGACAGCTTTCAAACGCCACGTTCACGTACAGGTTGGAGTCCCACTTCTGCTGCAGCAGGGTCAGCAGCCGCTCCTCGAGCCTGCGAGTCAGGGCCGGCTTCTCGAAGTGCTGATGCAGGATGACTAAAGCGAATTTCAAGTACTGCCCCTATAGATCGTCTTAGGAGGGCTGTGCTACTGAAAGAAGTTCAACAACACCGTATACTCTTTCAAGGAAGGGACTTTCAGAAGCCCTTTCAAGAAGAAGACTGCCTACTTGTTGCCTGCCTTTTGTTCGAGCAGCTTGCTGACCTTTTCTTCGAGCCTGGCCCGGAACAGCCCTGATACCCTCTTGAGGGAATGGTCGGGGATGTACTCCCAGCAAGTGATGATTGCCAGCATGCCGTAATAGCCTACTTTGTCCAGTTACTTGCCCAGCAAGTATTCGATGATCGGTGCTGAGAAATGATCCTTGTTCAGTCTGAATTTGCCTGCCAACTCCAGCCTCAGGACATCGAGCTCGAGGATGTCTGTGGAGTGGACGCTCTGGAGGTAAGCTGCCACCGAGTCGGTGAGGCCGTCTACACGAGGCATTTTGACGAGGCTGCGTAGCACGTCTACCGAGGTGGCTGCGTCATGGGCATGTAGCAGCTGGAGCGAGGAGATGACCGTGTGCCGTACGAAATCCTGAGGGAAGCAGGTCACGTTCTGCTAGACCGCCCAGCTCTTGAGCAGTTGGGCACGGTAAGGTAGGCCGGGGTGCCCATCCACCTGGGCGATGATGCGGTCGACGAGGGGAATGAGATCGGCAGGAGGCCGCCTGGCGAGTGCCCTAAGCAACTGCGGGAAGGGGCAGAAGTGCCTTGCGAGACGGAGCATGCTAATCAATTACGCTGCTTGTCGACTGCATAAGGACAGAGCAGGCACTCGACCACCTTGCCGTCGCTCTCGAAAGTGACGTTGTTCTTGTACTGCTGCTTCTTTTCGTTCATGTTCTGGCTGAAGATGGTGAAGAACTCGTCAAAGTTGATCGATTTGCGGTCGCCGACTTTGCGCTCAAGGTACTCCCACTCGAAGCTGCGGTCGAAGGCCTTGCGCAGCACGCTCACTTGCACCTCCTCGCCCTAGGGCTACAGCCGATCGAAGATCTTGCGGACGCCGATGACCTCTTCCCGAGACAGTCCGCGGTTGAGGTAGCGCTCGATAGGGAAGTCGGTGTACCCTTCGGCGGTGACGTTTTCTCCGCCCATGAACGATATAATGGACTCCAACCGCCGCAGGATTGGGTAGGGAATCTACCTGGTCCAGGAAAAGTATGAGGCCGACAACGAAGAGATCACGCTGGTCTTCAAGCTGGACGTAGAACGCATCTGCATCGTCGAGTTCAACGCGGACTTCTCGGAGTCCACCGGGTCACGCTCGAGGGCGCGGGGGGCGGGCTGTTCAAGCAAACGCAGGTCGAGTCATTTGCCCGCGGTTGCGAGGTAGCCCGCCTCACGCTCAAGAAGAACTTCCTGCTTAAGAACCGATTCCGACTGACCCTCCGCCAGCCCACCAAGAACGTGCAATTCCGGTGGATCAAGGACCGCGTCGAGGCCCTGGACCGACTCGTCCGCCAGTCTCGAGAGCTGTTCGAAAAGGTTCCCACCAGCCTGGTGCCTCTCTACGACATCAGCGAGTACATGAAACACAAGGCCGACCATTTCATCGACCCTGAGTTCGTTCCCAACAATCTGTCGATGTTCGGCACATGGGATGATTCCATCCTGGACTCGCAC
>NW_026262878.1:0-34943 GCF_025434085.1 Hippocampus zosterae | reverse complement strand
CAATAAAATTTATTCCTATTTTTAACCATAAAATGCACAATTAATCAACCTCAAGTTCAGAGTCACTTCCAGAGACTGATCAATAATAACCATGGCATAAGGATGGATTATAATAGAATGTCTTATATAAATTTGCTAATTAATTTTGATTTTAGAGTGAAAAGGGGGCTTCTTTTGATGATGGGAGTGTGAAGGGCTGGGGAGCGGCTGCCGGCAGGGAGCCTGAAGACAGGGCTGCCGGGTCGGGGGAGGAAAGTTGGCCGGCAGGGAGGGAAGAGGCGGATGAAGCAAGAAGAAGGCGGAGCGAGGGGCGGAAGGACCTCCGCAAGCGGGAGGGCGAGATGGATTAATGCGATTAATGGAGGAGTTATTGGTAATATAAGAATCGATGTCGGAGGAGGCCGGGGATGATTCTTCGGAGTGGAATGTCTCCGAGAACGAGTCGGAGGGTCTGAAAGAAGACCCGAGTGAGGAGTCGGTGGTGGTGGGCAGGCAATCGTTCCGCCATCAAATGACCCAGGCGAAGACCTCTTTTTGCTAATCTCATAATCAATTGCCTCAACTTCAATCCGGCGGGCTGCCTCCCTGCCGGCGCACCCGAAACAGTGCCACTTTTGTCCCGATTCAACAACCCGAGCCGCGCAGAACCCGCGGCCACCACAACCCCCAGCCCCGGCTCCCGGAGGATTTCGATGATTTGGAGCCGGACCTGCCGGCGCCCGAGCTGGAGGAGCCCTCCCTCACCGAGCCCGAGGTCGAGCTCATTCTCTGGCGGAAATAACCGCCCAGGAGCTACCTGGTCAAACGCAAAGGACGCAGCTACCTGCATGTCGAGTGGATGGCCGAAGACACCCTTCTCGCAGCCTCCAGGCTCGCCAAGGGCAAGTTGAACCGCTTCAACAAACTCTTCGACAGACGTATCCTTGACCAGGAAATTGATCCCGCCGAACCCCCTGAGCAGTTCTTCGACTCCTCCTTCCTGGAGGTCGACCGCATCATCGGCGCCTCGGAGCTGTTCCCCGTCGTCCACCAGAACAAGAGCCAGGAGGCCCGCACCCGCTGGTTCGGTTCCCTCGTCCTGGTCATTTCCAAGCTACTAAACTTTTCAGACCTGAAGGTGCACTACGGCCTGATCCTCAAAGACCACGCTGCCCAATACGACCCCTCCCTCCCCGACCTCAACGTCCTCCTCAACCGCCTTTACCTGGCCTATTACAAAACCCCTCTGGATTTCTGGGCGGACCTGGGCGAAACCCTTTCCAGAGTCAGGGCCCTTCGCGGTCCCGACACCAACCTGCATCGCATTGCCAGCCTGCTGCTCGCCTGCGCCCGGCACATCTACCATCAGTGGTACCTGCTTTCCACCCATCGCTATCTTTCCTTACTGTTGTCGCCCCCGAAAGGCATCGAGCAGACAGTGTCCGAGGACCGGCTGGAGCACATCAAGCGGGAGCTGGAAGGCCTGGCCGTCTAGTCGAACTCCCTCCTGGAGAGCAGAGAACAGCTCGGCCCTAACCTCTAGGAGTTTGACCCCGGCGAGTTCAACCTCACCTGGGCAGGCGAGGACTAGCTGCCGGCCCTGACAGAGGAGCAGCAAGCCCGCCTGGACCTGAACGAATAGACCGAACGGTTATTCCTCGTCAAGTGGAGGAACCTTTCCTACTTACAGTGCACGTGGTAGTTCGAGAAGGATCTGGACTGCCCTCTCAAGATCGGGGAGTTCAAGGTGTTCAACCGGGCTCTGGACAAGTAGACGCGCAGCCTGACGCAGGCGCAGTCGAAGTGCCACAACACGCTGTTCGAGGTGGCGCTCAACCCCAAGAAAGGCAGCCGGATGGGCGGGGCCCATCTGGCCGACCTCCGCAACCGGCTGTACCATTACAACGTCAGGGAGAAGAAGCTGCCGGTCAAGTACACCCCCGCCAGCCAGCCGATCTTCCGAGAGAACAAGCGCCTTCGGTCGTACCAGCTCGAAAGCCTGAACTGGCTGATCGAGGCCTGGTACGACGGCCGCAATGTGATCCTGGCTGACTAGATGGGCCTCGGCAAGACAATCCAGTCGGTTGCTTTCCTGAATCACATCTTCTCCTTCGAGAACAGCAAAGGTCCGTTTCTGGTGATCGCACCCCTGTCGACCCTGGACCACTGGAAGCGGACGGTCGAGGAGTGGACCTCCCTCAACTGCGTGTACTACTACGACGGGGAGGGGCAGGCAGGTCGAGGCCGCATCCGGGACCACGAGTGGTACTACACCGATATCTCGTTGAAGGGCGCGGTCATCCAGAACCCCGAGCTGCACAAGTTCCATGTGCTGGTCACCTCCTACGAGGTGTTCCTGCAGGATTTGCAGCGTGTGCTGCAGTTCATCCCCTTCCAGTTTGTGATCGTTGACGAGGCGCATCGCCTCAAGAACCAGAACGCCAAGATCATCGACTCCCTGCGCAGCCTGTGTTGTCGACGGGTATTGCTGCTGACCGGCACCCCCATCCAGAACAACACCACTGAGCTGTGGTCCCTGCTGCACTTCATCGAGCCAGGCACCTTCCCCTCCATCGCGGACTTCACCCGGCGGTTCGGCGAACTAACCAGCGCGGCAGAGGTGGACCAGCTGAACCAGGAGCTGGCGCGGTACCTGCTGCGGCGCAAGAAGGAGTAGGTGGAGCGGTCGATCCCGCCCCTGCAGGAGACGATAATCGACGTGGAGATGACCAACCTGCAGAAGACGATCTACCGTGCCCTCTACGAGAAGAACAAGGGCATGCTGATGAAAGGAGTCAGCTCGGTGGCAGTCAACGCCACCCTCAACAACCTGGAGATCCAGCTGCGCAAGTGCTGCAACCACCCCTTCCTCATCCGCGAGATCGAGCAGGAGCTGGTCCGGGGCGTGACCCCCGCCCAGCGCCAGGAGCAGCTGCTGGACAGTTCGGGCAAGATGCTGCTGGTGGGCAAGCTGCTCGAAAAGTTCAAGCGCGAGGGCAAGAAGGTGCTGGTCTTCAGCCAGTTCACCTACATGCTCCAGCTGCTCGAGGAGTTGCTCCGGGCCCTGGGAATGCGCTACGAGCGCATCGACGGCCAGATCAAGGCCCGAGAGCGGCAGAACGCCATCGACCGTTTCAACTCCAAGGAGGTCCAGCGCGATGTGTTCTTGCTGTCCACGAAGGCCGGCGGGATCGGCATCAACCTCACCTCGGCCAACGTGGTGATAATCTACGACTCGGACTGGAACCCCCAGAACGACATCCAGGCCACTGCCCGCGCCCACCGCATCGGCCAGCTCCAGGAGGTGCAGGTCTACCGCCTGATCACCAAAAAGACCTATGAGGCGGAGATGTTCGAGCGCGCCACCCGCAAGCTCGGCCTCGACCAGGCCATCTTCATGGGCTCGGCCCTGCGCAAAGACCCTGAGAAGGTCGACAAGGCCGAGGACGAGGCCCGCCGCAAGGAAATGGAGGTGCTGCTCAAAAAGGGCATTTTGGGCCTGATCGACGACTAGGAGCAGGCCAACCGCTTCGGCGCCGAGGACATCGATGAGTTTCTGAAGGCCAACTCGAGGGTGGCAAAGTACTCACTCATCAAGGGCGCATACTCCTTCAGCAAGAGCGAGTTCGTGCCGGCCTCGACCGACCAGTCGATCGAGCTTAACGACCCCAACTTCTGGTCGAAAGTGCTGAAGAACATCGACAGTAAGGCCCAGAGCCTGGGCAAGCGCTTCGACCAAGGCGGGTTCTAGGACCTGTCCACCCAGATCCAGTTCGTGTTCTAGCTGAGCCTGTCAGTCAAGGAACTGATCGAAAGCAAGCTGTCACTGACCAACTACAACGCGGAAGACGAAAAGTGCCTGTCCGAACTGCTCAGCAAACTGCACGCCAGCAAGGACTTCAACCGCTCGCTGAGGGAGCTGGGCAACAACTGGCTCTATGAGGTGATGCGGCCCACCCGTAGGTTCAAGCACATGACTGTCCCCGAAATTGAGGAGTATCTCAACCGCCCCGCCCCTGCTGCTCGGGTGGACCCTGACAGCGACCTTTTCTTGGAGGAGGGCAAGCCAGAGCCGCCTGACCGGGGCGGGCGACTGGACGAGCTGGTCAAGAAACTGTGCGCTGTGTGCGAGCAGCCGAAATGCGTGATCCACTGCACCAAGTACTGCAAGCGGGCCTGGCACCGACGCTGCTTCGAAGGGATCGGCGACCCCGCCGAGTTGTCAATGTAGCCGGAGCAGGTGAAGGACCTGATCGAAGCCGAGCCCTGCAGCGACTGCCAGACGCACATCGTGCAATGCTTCATCTGCAAGAAGAACGGTAGCTATCACGGCAGTGACTACAGCAAGCACCGCAAGGGCAACGTCATCAAGCTCAAGAAGGAGCAGGACGACGACCCCGAGGTCGACGACCCCGAGCGCGAGCGCAACGAGGTGACCAAGTGCTCCACTGCCAACTGCAACCGCTTCTACCACTGCGACTGCATCAGCGGGCTGGAAAACGCTCATCTCTTCAAGTACATCGACAGCAAGTCCTTCCACTTCCGGTGCTCGCTGCACTACTGCGCCCGCTGCGGCGAGAGTGGCGAGACCATGACCATCCTGCAGTGCGCTCGCTGTCCCCGCGCTCTCCACCTTAGCTGTATGGACAAGGACCGTGTCCAGAAGCTTAGCAAGAAGTACATGGTCTGCGATAAGCACAAGCCCGCCAAGCCCCGCGCCCGCCTCACCAACTACTTTGAGCCACCGAAGCCTTCCACCCGGCGGATGCTCAACTAGGACTACCGCGAGCTCAAGTACGTCCGCAAGACCCGTGAGAAGCGAGAGGAGGGAAGACGTCCTGACCTGACCTACGAAGAGCTGGGGATCCCCCCGCCCAGCGAATTCAACTATGAAAGCTACGGAAAGGACTGGTGCCGGTACTGCGGGGCGCGGCTGCATTCAAACTTTACGAAAGGGCCATGGGGTCCCAAAACCCTCTGCACGGTGCACTACCTGGACTGGAGCAAGAAGCACATCCTTGACCTCAGCGAGCACAAAGAGCGGCCACGCCGGCCGATCAACCCCGACTGCCGCGAAGAGCTGCGGTACCTTTCGGAGCGGAAAAACAAAAACGGCGAGTTCGATGTCCGACGGGCACTCGAGGACGCGCCTGAGCGAAGGGAGCGAGGCTGACCCCGATGCGTTGGTTCATGTGCGCAGGTTGAACAGCATGTTGCCCTGCTCCGGAAGGAAGGTAATGTTGCTGTTCTTGGCCAACGTCTCTGCAATGTACTTGCTTGCCTCCAGCTTCTTGATCTCGATCTGGGTGCCGCCGTATTGTTCTACCGCCTTGTTCATCAGCCGCGCGGCCTCTGCCTCCGCCTCCGAGGCGATGATCTGGGCGTTCTTGTACTGCTCGTCCTTGTAGACGACGAACTTCTGCCGCTCCGCCAGCTGCTGCTGCACGGCCTTGAGCTCGATGGCGTGCGCGTATTCCTTGCTGAAGGACAGCTGCATGATCGACACGTCCTCCAGCACCAGCCCGAAGACCTAAGCCTTCTGGATCAGGTTCTTCTTGATCTCCTGCGAGATCTGCTCGCGGTTCTTGAGCAGCTGGTCCGAATCGTCTGGTGAGGACAACACATTGCGCGACCACCGTCCGCAGCACCTCGTTGCCGATCGACGGGAAGATCTTCGCCTCGTACTGTTTGCCCAGCTGCAGGTGGATGCGGGGCAGGGACTCGGTCTGAGGCCGCTGCAGCACTCGGATGGCGATATGCACGGTCTGCAGATCGCGGGTGCCGGTCTCAGAGGCGATGTCATAGGGGCGCAGCTTGCAGTCATAAGTGTACAGCTCCTGAAAGAAGGGCATGTAGAAGAGCAGCCCCTCACTGTAGACCTTGTCGGACAGCCCCCCATAGATGTTGTTCTTGAGGAGGGCCTTGTCACCGGGCTGGACGGTATAGATGCAGGAGCGGCCGGCCAGCAGCAGCCCGCCCACGACGATCGCCAGGTTGGACAGATTCTTCACGTTCATATCTGGATTATAATTATTCGTGATCAACAGCGCCTACCGAGCTATTACTTCAGGCTGGCGATCAGCTGCTTCTGCTTCTTCCGGATCTGCTCGCTCTTCTAGAAGTTTGCCCCGAGGCTCTCTAGCTCTGCTAGTGCTTACTGCCCTCTTTGTTACCGCTCTCGGTGTTTCTTCTCGCGTCTGCGCAGGCGCTCGTTCTCCTCTTCCACCCGCCTTAGCTTTATCTCAAGCTCCAGGATCCTCTTGCGGCACTCCCGGAGCTGTCTCGCCGAATCATCCGCCCGCGTCCCCGGCGACCTCCTCCTGCGGGCGGACTGCGAATTGGCCCGCTCCAGGCTGCGGCGCTGGCTGCTCTTAATTGATCTGCTCAACTCCTTCAGCTGTTTTTCTTCGGCCCTGATCTCCTCCTCTAGAGCCTTTGAGGCCTCGGACTTGATACTGCTCTGTCCTCGCTTCCGGGCCAGTTTGGGAGACCTTTGCTTCGCGTCGGACTAGGAGCTCTGGGGAGGCAGCAGCTCGGCGTCCTATGCGTATTTGCGCCGGAGGGGCTCGAACGACTAGTCCTCGCGGTAGACGCGCGGGCGGGAGGCGGACCGCTCCGCAGAGAACTGGTTCTGGGAGAAGGAGGGCTCAGCACTCAGCTCCCGCTCTTCGGCCCTTATTTCATTAATCTTGCGCTCAAGGCCCGCCATCTTGCTCTGTAAATGGTCGATGTCCTCGTTCAACCGCTTCGAATCCTCAACCACCCTGCCGTTCCTCGCCACTAGGGGCTCCTTCCCCCGCACTTCTGACAGAGCTGGCTCAGAAAGCTGGGCCTGCTCCAGTTCGCGGTCCAGCAGGTCATGAAGGATTTTCGATTTGTCCTTGTGCATTAAATCTGCAGTTCATTGACAATCAGCTCAGAGGAGCGGCAGCCAAGCACTGGCGGTCTGCGACACCGCCATGCCTGAGATGAAGCCGATTCCGATAGCCAAAGTGAACTGGAAGGCTTGCTTGCAGAACAAGACACTCTCGGCACTGGCTAACTGCTGTCGCCGGGAGTTGACCTTATCATTGGCCGCCTGCTCTTCACTCAGCAGCCTCAGGACTGCCTTGTTCATCTCCTCACTCCGAGTGTTTATCGTGGTCGGCTCTGCCTGGCTCAGACGCGCTTTAAAACCCTAATACTCTTGCTCGACCAGACTGTCCCGGCAATTCACGATGGCAGTGCCTTTCAGGCTGTGGCTCTAGCTGTCCAGCTGAAAGTGGAAATGTCGCAGTTGATTGCGGATTCCTGCGACCGCGATCGGTAGCGTGCCTAAGTGCAGCCTTCTGTTGGTTGGGGTAGTGCACTGCACCATCAAAGCGGCATCTTGCCCCTCCTCAAACGGCAGGCAAAGCCTTTCCCCATGGAAATCTGCTGCCCCCCGCTGCACGTCCCTCGAAGACGACTCCACAACCTCCTGCCCACAGCACAGCACCACGGTGGCCCTGCCTTCCAGCCCGTGGAGGGCCAGTTCGTGGATAGCCACGTCGATCGACTGTTTCATATCTAATGGTCAAATAGACGAAGGAAGGCGAGCCGGCCTCTCAAGAGCCTGAGCGGCATGGCAAGCGCAAGAAGAGGTTCTGGGGCAGGCCCAAGCATGAGGTTGAGGCTGAGCGGGCTGCTGCCTTGCTGGCTGAGAGGGAGCGGAAGCTGGCCTTTTAGGACCCCCACGAACAGCTGTCTCCAGGCGAGCTGCTGACCCTGAGAATGTGTACCGAAGCCGATGGTGACAACCTGCTGACCGGCAAGGTGAAGCTCGTGCTGGTGACCGCGACCCTATCAGGCGACACTTTCGAGGGCCTGTTCCTTAACGAGTCCTACCGCATCAGGATGATCTTCAAGCTGCAGGGGTTCATCACTGCCGGCCTCAAGGCCCGGGACTTTTAGGTGCAGCTGTTCGCGCAAGCTGTGCGAAATCGACTGGCGGAGTTCATGGAGGGGAAAGTGGTCAAGCTGAAGATGGGGCCGCTGGACAAGCAGGGCCGGAGGCTGGCTAAGGTGGTGGGGCGAACCCTGCAGGGCAGACTGGTCTGCGTCAACGACTGGATGCTGAGCAACGGTCTGGGAGTGAGCTCATACCTCCGGAAGCACGAGTTCACGGGGCAGTGGTGCGGCATGGCGAAGTACGGGCTGAAATCGGTCAGCGCGCCTCTGCTGGTGGATTTCCAGTGATTGTATGGTATTTGAAAGCATCCTCGAGATCTTCTTGAAGCGCTACCTGGGGGAGTATTTCGAGGGCCTCGAAAAATAGAACTTCGAGCTTCATCTCACTGACGGGGAGGTCATTCTCAACCGGCTGCGGCTGAAGCCTCGCGCTGTCGAGGCACTCGACCTCCCGATCCGACTCTGCGAAAGCATCATTGAAAAACTGACCATCCGCTACCCCTGGCGTGAGGCCAACGCTGGTCTCGAAATCCAGGTTGACCACGTGCTGCTCCTGCTTCGCACCAAGCGAATGCCCGAGCCAGAGCTGCTGCACAGCCTGCTTTCCAAGAAGCTGGCGACAGTCTCAAACGCGATCAGCCAGCACTTCAGCGAAGGCGGCAAGAAGGAAGGCTTTTTTGACCAGGAAATCCAGCGCATCCTGAGACGGCTGAACGTGACGGTAACCAGGGTCAACCTGCGCTGCGTGCACTGCGAAGGCAGCGATTGCCTGACCCTCGGGGCCATGATCGAGCAGGCAGGGCTAAGCTCCAAGCCTCTCGAGGAGAACGAGGGTGGCTGTGCCAGGGTCAAGCAACTGGTCTACATGAAAAATATGCAGGTGTTCGTCAAGGCGAGACCCGAGCCAGAAGAGACGCAGTCTCGGCTGTTGCTCGAAGAGTTGCAGGAAGAGCTGGTGGCCGAAGAGGACGCCATCCTGCAGATCTCGATCGAGGTGTAACTGGACACCCGGCTGTCACTCCGGCCCTCCTACGAAGCACGGCTGGAAATGTCAGGCATCAGTATCCAGGTCAGCTACGAGCAGTACAAGCTTCTTCTTGGGGTGATCAAATTCGTGGCGGACTTCCACAACCGCAAGTTGAAAGTACAGCGTGATATAGAGGCTGTCAACCCCAAACCCATCTCCTTGGAGGCCTTGCGAAGTAGGATGGCCAAGGTGCGGCTCAAGCGTGGCAGCCCTGACGAAGAAGGGCGGAAGGGGCTGGCCTATGAGGAGGCTGAGCTAGCTCGCCACCTGCGGCAGTACTGGCGCTGGGCCATCCGCTAAGTCAAGAACAAGCTCAGCTGCGAGCGCGCGAAGGGCAGCCTGCGGCTTATGCGCAAACTAGGCCTGCTCGAAGACAAGACCGACCTGCAGCAGTCAATCCTCGAGCTGTGCCGTAAAGCCGACTACGCGCGGCTGGGCCTGCGCCTATACCGCATTATCATAAGGGCGACCACCCCCCAGCTGCTGGGTTGGGTGGACGATGCTTTCAGCAAGGACTACAAGTCAGACCTGCCCCACTCCTAGGACCATCTGGAAATCAACTTCGGCCTGAAGGTCGGCCTGGTCCGCATGTCAATCAAGGGCAAAGAAAACGGGCATGGCGGGGAGCTGCTCCTGCATGACCTGGCCCTTTAGATCAAGACTAGTCTCGCGCAGGAGCTTGAGGTTCTGGTGGGGGTCTGCGATCTGGAGCTGAACCTGCTGGAGCGACAGAGCAAGCGCGGAGACGTGCGCATGCCAATTCTGAAGCGTCTGAACCGGCCGTGCTAAGGGTGCCTGTTCAACCTGACAGTGACGAAATGCCTGTCCGGCAACTCCGAAGTCTTCCTGCGAATCACAGCGAGCCTCCGGCCCATCGAGTTTGTGTTCCTTGGCGGGGAGTGCAAGCGCCTGCTCAACCACGTCTTCGACCTGAAAAAGATGAAATCCGCAGACCACGCGGAATAGCAGCACGTGAGCCTGCAGGAGATCAAGAGCCAGGCGTACCTTCGCAACGAGGTGGACATCCGAGTCGAGTCGCCTTGGATTGTGATCCCCTTCCAGGACCATAACGACCAGGCCGACGAGTGCTGGATCATCCGCTGCGGGGACATCCGTGTGCGCTCCGGCCAGAGGGAGGAACTTATCTACGGGTTGTACGAGGTCACGCTCGACCGGTGCACGCTGAAGTACTTCTCGTCGGTGCAGTACTTCAGGGACTGGCATACTGCGCAGGCGCATCCCCGTGCCGCGCAGCTGCTGGCCTCAGGTCTCTTCCGCCAGGGCACCTCCCTCAACGTGATCGAATAGTTCTCGGTGTGCTTCGAGCTGAGCCTGATAAAGGACAACATCAGTTTTTCGGAGAGCGACCGCTACAAGTACAAAATGGCAGCAGACCTGCCTGCCGCCCGGGTGCAGCTCGACCAGAACATCCTTGACAACCTCAAAAAACTGATTGCCAAGCTGTTCGGCACCACCACCTACTGCAAAGAGCCACTCGCCCACACGCTGCCTGAAGAAATCGAGAGGGATTTGATCGCCAGCTGCACCGCGACTGTCTCCCACCCCGAGTTGATCCTCCCCACCCGGCTGCTACTGAAGCGCACGCCTAGCCACATCTACTGCTACCTCTCGCCTTTCAGCAAGGCGTACCAACTCCGCATCCCCCTTCACAACTGCGAAGTGACTCTTGGTGACTCCCCCCGCCATCTGCGGTTGTCCTTCACCCTCCGCGAGCATCCCTTGGCGGTCGTGCTGGAGTTTGGCTGTCGTGAGGAATGCGCGGATTGGGCTCGCAGCATCTCAACTGAAAAGGGGTTTGCGTTCAGTGAAGAGAAAAGGATCTCGTTGGTGAGGCATGAGATTGATGAGGTGCCCGAACATGCGGAGGTCACGCCTCGTCGGTTCTTCAGGCTGCGGGTGGGCGAGCTGAAGCTGACTCTGTACAGCCGGCTGGGGTAGCCGGTCTGGGTGTGTGCGCAGGCCGATGCGCTTCTGTTCGAGCTGCGGCAGAACGACTTCCACGAGAACCTGACACTCAGCCTCCAAGGATTCCATCTCGAGGAGTGTGGGGAAAGGGTGCCGATAGTGTCGAACCGCCCCTTCGCCACGCCACGGGCCCGGGAAGGCCTCAATTTCATCGAGGTGCATGCGAACCTAGGCAACCCTGAGCTCCCCATCCGCATCGACGTGGGCGTGCTGCACTGCGGGTGGAAGCTGCCGGTGCTCAAGCGCATCAGGCAGTTTTTTGAGGGCAGCGAGCTCGAGACAGTCGACATTTCGGACAACAAGTCAGAAGCCGTCCCGCGTAAAGCCTCGCTGCTGGTAGAAATGCGGATCGCTTAGTTCTCGATGTTCTGCTACCTGCAGGGCCGGATAATCGCCAAGACCGATCTGCTGAATTTCACGGTAAAGTTCGCCAGCAGAGACGGGCACGACACCTTTGCGGTCAGCTGCGGGCGGCTGGACTGCGTGGCCAAGCTGGAGGACAGCATCTAGGGGCGAGAGCTGCCGATCTTCGTTAGCGAGGGTGGGACTAGCGACAGCCTGCTAGCGCAGTACCAGACAGATTTCACGGAGGGGATGTTCAGTGGCAGACTGCACCTGTAGTTGGGGGACTACCGGATCACGTACCACCACGAGGCCCTCAATAGGGTGGTTGATTGGCTGCTCAACCAGTTCCTGATGGCCATCACTGCTAAGTTCAGCTCCTTGCCGGCCAACTCGCTGGATAGTCTGCACGAGCAGGCCAAGAGCAAGCGCGTGGCCAAGATGACCGTCCGCCTGGCCAGGTCCACAATCTGCCTGCCCGAGTTGTTCTTCGGTGAGGAGCGGCTGGAAATCAGAGTCGAGGAAATGCTGATGGCCAAGGCCCTGGAGTTTATCTGCGAGGCGGCCACCTTGAAAGGCGACACGCTTCGCCTCTGCTACGAGATCTACCGCTTCCAACTGCCGGATTTCTTCATCGTCTACCACGGCGAGCACATCCGGCCATTAAGCACAGCCCCCTCAAACTTCGAATTCACCTTCAAGAAGAACAGCCTTTCGCCAGCACACTACCAAGTGCTGCGGCACCCCGAGCAAGCCGACAGCACCTCCTACATCGAGCTGCGGCTGGCCCGGCTCGCCCTCGAGCTGGACAAGTACCTGCTGGAGTTCCTTCTTCGGATCTATTACAACAACATCAAGTATACCGACGAGCTGCGGCTGGAGGAGTACCTTGTCCCTCGTGGCACCAAGCATTACTTCGTGACTGTGGACCAGGTCGACCTTGTCCTCCAGGCCTACCTGGCAGCCCACCCCGCCCCTTACTTCCGGCTCGAGGCCGGCAGCCTTAGCATATGCTTTTCGAACTACGGTACCAACAGCGAGGTCAAGATGGGCACTCGCGTCCTGCGGTTCTTGCAGAAAGAACTGGAAGTGGTAAGAACTGGTGGCCCTGAGAGTCTTGTTATCAACCTGTCCAGCGGGGCCGGCAAACCGACCGAAATCCAGGTCCTGCTACGGTAGTCAGAGCTAAACCTGGACTTCGACATGATCAAAAATATTAGCGTGTTCTTCAGCTTCTCGGAGCTAAGCAGGCAGCCTGCTCCATAGACTTCGACTATTTACCTGGTGTCAGTCAGCGACTGCAAATTTCACTTGCTGGGGAAGGACGACTTTGAAGGTTACTGGGCATCCCTGGACGTGCTGGTCAAACTCGAAAAGGGACAGGTCGTCGCTCCTCCCCCCGAAGCCGCATCCATCCTCAGCCAGGCCAAGGTCAAACTCAAGCAGCTGTCAGTCAAGGCCTCCCGGATCCATATTTACCACAATGACGCGCTGGCCGTCAAGGCAGACTCACTCAAGCTCACCAGAAAGAGCTTCGGATCGGATGGGAAGGGCGTCGAGTTGATGGAGCTGACGCTTAGCAAGCCTGCTCTGGAACTTTGTCACATACGGATGAAGGGGCTGCTCCAGCTAGTCAAATACAGTGTCATGGAAAAAGAAGAGGGTCTTTGCTTCGGCCCGCATGTGACCAAGCCCACGCCCAGCCCTCTCCGCATCTTCACGGTAAAGATTACTGACCTCGAGCTGTACCTCACAGGAGGGCATGGGCCGGGCTCCTTCCCCGAATTCCTCGTGACTGAAGACAGCTTCGAACTGACAGTCGAGCTCCTGCCGACTGCCTACAAGGTGATAACCAACTTGGTGATAATCCGGCTGCTGAGACAGTCAGAACTGCAGTTCCATGAACTGTTCCAAGCGAGGGTCAACCTGACCCTCATGCGCAATAAGGTCGATCTTTCCGAGCAGTATTTTATCACCATAGAGCAAATAAGCGGGCCAGTATCCCTTTCGAAGACGTGCTTTGAGCAGGTGGCGGCAGTGCTGCGAGGCAGGCCTCGCCAGCTGTCAATCGGCAACCAGATCGACGGGCTCGTTCTGCCCCAGCGGAAAGTCTGTGCCTCCAGGGATTACGAGCACGAACTGCTTGAGGCTCTAGATCGGTAGTGCCCCTTCGGCAGCGAAATCACCCTCCAAGAACTCAGAGTGCAGGTTCGCAACTGCTGCTCGATCCTCAACTCCTCACATCTACCTCTCCAGCTATCCACCGAACAAGGCAGCTACCTCCTGCAACATGACTAGTGCCTCTACCTCAAGCGGATCAGCTATCTCAAGACCATCAAGTTCAAGGACCCTCAGCTTTCAGACCTTGAGTTCAAATTCAGGTTAGGAACCAGGATGCTGAGGAGTGGAAATGCGGCCGTGCTGGTTGAGGTGGACCAGCTCAGGGCGGTGGTTAAGCTGGCCACAGTGGTTGCTAACCAGACAATGCAGCCGTTTAGGGTGGTGTCGGGTGGGAGGAAGTTGTAGGTCGAGCATGGAGGAGTGGTGCCATGCTGGGACGAAGAGATCGGCATCAGTACTGACAAGAATTACAAACTAACCAGCCTGCCTGACAGCCTCTTTCTAAGCACCACCTACCTCGGAGGCACCTGCATCCACACCCTCAGCCGGCCCTACATCCTCACCAACCCCTTCAACCTTCCTCTCTAGGTAACCCTCGACCGTTCCAAGACCCGCTTTTATCACCAAGGTACCTAGCTTAATGACAACTTAGTGGCACTGCCGACGGGGCTGGCGCATGTCGAGGTCATCCGGAGGGACGGGCTGCCGGCCTTTGAAATTGTGGTAGAGCCGAGCCTGTCTATCAAGAATTAAGGAGGGAGTGTGGCCTTGCGGGTTGGGGATGAGCGGATCGAATGTGGGCTTGGAGAGGTGCGTCACTGTTTGGAATTGCATAAGAAAGGAGAAACTGTGGTGGTCAGCACCTCGGTTGAGGAGCGTGAGTTTACGCTTTAGAATATGGGCTGGGCAGTTATCAGGCCTGAGCCTAAGCACCCTAAGCATGAACTGCTCTACCTTTTTGTCTAAGAAACCCCGCACGGTTTTATGATCCGGGTCCGCGATTATCAAGATTACTGCCCCGTAATAGAGAACAAGGCAAAATTGTCCCTCCGAATAAAAAACCGGCAGTTCAAAAAGCTGCAAGCTGAAGGCTAACTCATTCCTCTTCTTTTCCAGGCCGAGGTCGACCCCTTCCTCAAATTCGAAGCCCTCAACCCCGACAGCAAGCAATACACTCCCCTCTGCGAATTCGACGTCCGGACGATAAACCGGCCCGTGACCTGCAGCCTAGCAGGCCAGCAGGTAACAGTCACCCCTGACTACAGAAAGGAAAGGCTGACCTTCGTGGTAACAGAAGGGTAACACAAAAAATCTAAGACTAAGAAATATGACGTTGAAGTCAGTGGGCTCAATGTCCTGCTTTGCGAGGACGCGTTGAAAGTGGGGGCCGGGGTCACCCTTCGAAAGGAGGACACGGAATCATGCTCGAGCCTGCAGCTGACCCTCGAAAAGCCATAGCTTGTCTGGAAAGGCCACACCACTTCACAAGCTGACAGCCTGTTTGTGGTCTACAGGGCCAGTCCAGGCAAGATAATCGAAAAGGCTGAACTGACCGCCAAAAGGCTCAAACTAGGACTATCAAATCTCATGATCTTCGAGCTGCTTGGCCACGTCGAGTAAATTAAGGCGCTTTTCCAAGAAGGCCAGACTTCAACCAGAGGAGTCGAGTGGCTGCCGATCGTGGGGCTGAAGGCGCAGATCGATGGGGAGGTCGAGCTGGAATATCATCCTGTCTACGTGCCCCACAAGAGCCGGGTGCTAGAAAAATACCGGGCCGCCCTTGATCTGCTGCCTGAACTGCAGTCCACCAAACTGCAGTTTAAACCCTTCCAGGTTGTCAACGAGCTGATCGAGAAACGAGAACTTCTTCGTCGGCTGAAGCAGCACCTGATAAAGCTGGCCAGGGCGAATAGCTCCTAGGCGCTTGCGCAACTGAACGTTTCGAGCGTCGACATCGCAATCGTGTCTTCGATCGTGCAGTTTTTCAAATCGAGTTCATGAACTCTGTTGATTTTCTTTGAAGAAGAATTCCATGTAAACTGTTGTCCAAGGACAATATTATTGGTGGCTGATTGCCCGGCTGCTAGAAATGTGGGCGAGATTCTCATTAAAATTTAATATCCTCGTCTCAAAATATAACGTTGTGTCTGAGCATTAATTATGAACTTAATTATTTTCTAGAGATTTTCTATTCGGGCCAACCACACTCTCAGCCTCATTCCTTGCTACATAACATGCTTTTTTCTATTTTTTTCATTATAAATTAACTTTAAAATATTGTGAAATATTTAATTAAAAGAATATTCACTGCGTCAAAGCGCGGACCTATTTTCCTTGCTAGCAGGTTTGAAGAAGTTTAATTTCAGGACCGGAAAATGCTGGACTTCCATCTGCCTGAGTTATTGTTGCAAGGCATCCAGCTAGTCCTTGTGGCGAGCAATCTCAGCAAGCATCTCCAACGCCTGTTGGGTCTCGACACTCTCTAGCTACAGGCCATTAATTCCCGCGGTGGCCTCCTCTCCCTGCTGCATGTAATAAATAATTTGTAAATTAAACCCGACTATATAAGCTCTTGCTTTAATAAATTTAACCTGGTTATGCGTTATCCGTCATTTCATGCCCAGCTAGTCTTTGCACATGACGATCCTTCCCGCCAGGAACTGCTGCCAGGCGGGCTCGGCACCCCGCCCCTGCAGGTCGTGCAGCAGCGCCTCGTCCTTCGCAATGCTGGCCTTCACGACGGCCATGTATTGCTCCTGCGACATTTCCCCACCGTTGATGCTGTTGCCGACTGTCAGTTTTTTCCGAAGGATCTAGTCGTTGATATCCTCGCAAATACGACGATTAAAAGTGTCGGATGAGCCCTTCTCTGCAATGAACTTGTCAGTGGCCTCCTAGAAATACACGAGGTACGACATCGCCGGGCAAGTCAGCTCTGGCTGCAGTAAGTCTTTGGGGCTCCACCCTGCGGCCCGTGAATCGCTCAAGTTCTTGACATTCTTTTTCCTGAGCACGAACTAATCATAATATTACTTCCGGCTTTCCAGCCTTGATCGAGGGTTCAACCTTTCTGCTTGGTTAGCCTTCGCCAATTTCCTCCTTGCACATTTTCACCCTCGCGAATAAAAAATTTTGCCAATCTTCGCACGCCTCGGCCTGGATCAGTACCTTCAGCAGGGCCTTGTCCTTGGCTATTCCCGCCCTCACCATCTCGACGTACTGCCCCTGCGAAATGCTACCGTCCTTGATGCTGCTACCGACCTTCCCCTTGGCTCCACACAAGTGATCATTAACTTCTTCACAAATCTTGCGATTGAACACGTCGCTAGAGGCCTCCTTGATGATAAACTAATCTGTTTCTTGCTAGAATTGAACCAGGTAAGACATCGCCATGCAGGTCATTTCCGGAAATGCTAGTTCCTTTTCCGACCAACCTTCGGCCTTGATTCCTGCGAGGTTTTTTATACCCTTTTGCCGGCGCACGAATTGGAGTTTTGCTTCGGGGTCTTTTTGTTGGGGTGCGGGTTTTTGGGGGGCTGGTTTGCTTGTCTGAGGGGCCTTAGAAGGCTGGGTTTGGGGTTTCACGGGTTGGGGCTTGACAGGCTGTGGCGTTTTCTCTGCCTTTTTAGCATGTAGCACGCTTTTTTCAGTAATCTGCAAAGCTACCGCAAGCTTGGGGTATTAAGAAAGAATCCAATGTTCATACCCTTCATCAGGCTCAAATTCCTAAAATTTCCTCAGCTGGTACTCGAATATTCTTTCCTTCTCAGTTTTGCCAATCGGCGCCAGAATCTCGCCTGTCACCGTGACCCCCTTCCCCTCGGCCTCTACCTTCTCCTCTTTCAAGAACTACTGACCCTTGATGACAACCTTGTCATCCTCAGTCTTAAAGAACAGGATCTTACCGTGCTTCACGACCTCAATCTGCGCAATCTCCAGGTTCTTGAGGCCTTCCACTTTGAACCGCTACTCGATCACCGTTTTCATCTTGAAATTGAATTTTATCTCTTTTGAGGTGAACTTGGGGACCATCAGAACGTAGGGGTCTTCGTTATGTCCCTCCTTCGAGGTCACGGTCACCAGCAGCTCGTCGGGGCCAGCCCTTGCCCCTTTCCTCTTATCGAAGGCTGAAGAGATTTCATTGCGGGTGCAGTCCGGCAGTGGCAGGAATTTGTGGTTGACAACGTCCTTGAGATAAGCCTTGTTCTCCTCATACTCGGCGATCTTCCCTCGGACCAGCTGCAGCTTTTCGACGTTGATCTTGTTGGTCTGCCGGTGTTCCAGCCTCTCAGCCAATTTTTTCAGTTTGCCCAGTTCCTTGTCAACTCCATGGATCATAGTTTTCAGTTTGTCACTGTAATCCTCCTTGTCCATGCCCTGCACCCTCTCGAAATTCGGGATGAACTTGATAAACCGATCTACGAAATCCTTGACCGACACGTTATCTTTCTCTAGGGCCTTGAGTATCCTCGCGCCCTCTTCGTAGTACTCCTTGTTCTTCACGAAATCCTGGTTCTTCCTGGTTTTCTTCACCGTGTCCAGGAACTTTAGCAGGTTGATGTTCTTGTAGTAGTGGGTGCTGATGAACTTTACTTTCATCTCGTAGGACGAGGCATCCACCGTCTCCCCTTTTGAAAGCTATTTCTTCGCAGGTTGCACCTGGGGAGCTGGACCTCCTGAGGCTTTGGCACTGGGAGCAGGACCAGTGAGCGCGATATTGAGTAGTTTCAACAATTTGCCATTCTTATTCGCCTCCAGCTATTTCTTCCTGCAGCTGGCAAACTGGCTGCTCAGAAATTGGTTTTTTCTGGTGAAGTCAGGAGGGTTGTCCGACAGCCCAAGATAGTCCTCCATGGAAATCACCCTCGACGCGAGTTTGTCCTCCAGTTTTTTCCTTCGCTCAGAAATATCATTTTTCAGAGGACATTCTGGCTTCATCTCAGTGAGCATATCGGACAGGGACTGCATGAAAGTCAGGCAGTAGATCTGCTTGAGCTCGATGGCAGCCACAATCGAGTCCACATCCTCATCGGATTCCACCATCGCCTTCGGAAAGTCCTCCTAGTCATCAATGTCCATGGAATCGTCCATCCCATCAATCTCCTTCTCCAAGGCTGCCAGCTCATCTTCGTCCATTATTATCAAATAAGTATATCAGCTCTCCCCTCGCATTAATTTCATTACCAGTAAATACAACTATTCACGGGTTGTTCTTGATTTCTGGGATTTGGGATGGTTTTATGGATTTATGGCTGTTTGAGATGGGGTGGGGGGTGCGTTGTCATGGCAGGGTGGTGGGGGTTGGGTTTGTGGTCGGTGGGCTGGATAAGTTCTGGAAAGTTCTAGAGCCACAAGATAAATATATTTGAGGCTGGGTATTAATTAGAAAATGATCCGATCCAGTCTGCGCCTCAACTCTTTGCTGGCCCAGACCCGGCGCTTCGCCTCCAAGGAGCTGGCCTTCCGCTCCGAGGCTAGGGAGAAGATGATGAAGGGCTGCAACCTGCTGGCCGACGCAGTGCAGGTTACGCTCGGGCCATCAGGCCGCAATGTGCTCATCGACAATGGCTTCGGGGGCGCCAAAATCACCAAGGACGGGGTGACAGTGGCCAAGGCGATCGACTTCTCAGACAAGTTCATGAACGTGGGGGCCAACCTGGTCAAGGGAGTGGCCAGCAAAACCAATGACAATGCGGGGGATGGAACTACCACCGCCACTGTGCTGGCCCGGGCTATCCTTAAAAACGGGCTGGCCCATCTTGACGACGGTAACTCGACCCTCGTCCGGAAAGGTATCAACAAGGCGGTAGATGTCCTTGTTGAGTAGCTCAAGAAGGCATCTCTCCCTGTGAAGGACGTCGAGACTGTCCGCAATGTGGCCCGCATCTCTGCCAACGGCGACGAGAAGATCGGGTTGCTGATCTCTCAACTTTACGAAAAGATCGGCGATTTGGGTTCGGTCACCGTGCAGGACGGTAAGACCCTGGAGCACGAGATCGAAGTCATTGAGGGACTGAAATTTGATCGAGGGTTCATTTCCCCCTACTTCGCGAACGAGGAAAAGACCCAGAAATGCGTCTTCAAGGATAGCCACGTGCTGATCGTCAACAAAAAGATCTCTGCCTTCACCGACCTCATCCCCATCCTCGAGCACGTTAAGGAAAAGAACCTGAACCTGCTGATCATCGCCGACGACGTGGACAGCGAGGCCCTCACTCCCGTGATCATCAACCGGCTCAAGGGCGGCCTCAACGTCTGCATCGTCAAGTCGCCTTCCTTCGGGGACAACCAGAAAGCGATCTTGAACGACATCGCGACCGTGACTGGTGCAACGGTCATCTCTGAGGAGCTGGGCATGGACCTCCGGAGCGCAGGGGAGAATGTGCTGGGCAAGTGCGCGAAGGTGATCGTCAACAAGGATGACACGATCATCGTCTCTGGCGACCAGCACAAGAAAGCCATCGAGGAGCGCATCCAGCAGATTCAGGAGCAGATCTCGGTCACCAAGTCTACCTACGATAAGGAAAAGCTTGAAGAGCGGTTGGGGAAGCTTCGAGGTGGGATCGGAGTGATCAAAGTTGGAGGAGGCTCTGATGTTGAGGTTGGGGAGGTCAAGGACCGCATCCAGGATGCCCTTTGCTCGACCCGAGCAGCCACTGAAGAAGGCATCGTCATTGGAGGAGGCTACGCTCTCTTCTACGCCTCGAAGGCAATCGAATCTCTCAAGGGAGCCACCCCTGAAGAGCAGAGCGGCATCGACATCGTCAAGAAGGCCATCCTCTTGCCGGCCAAGACCATCGCTGAGAACGCGGGCCACAACTTCAATGAAATCAGGGCCAAGCTTCAGACCGACAACGACAAGGGCAAGGGCTTCGACTCATACAAGGGCGAGTTCGTGGACATGGTCAAGGCCGGGATCATCGACCCCACAAGGTGGTCAGGTGCGCACTGCAGGATGCCTCATCCGTGGCCTCGTTGATGCTCACCACCGAGTGCATCATCGTCGAGAAGAAGGAGGACAAGCCCGCGGGCGGCATGGGTGGCGGCATGGGCGGCATGGGCGGTATGGGTGGCATGGGCGGCATGGGCGGCATGGGCGGCATGGACTATTGATGACATAGAACCATTATTCAACCTAAAGTGACCACGCTCAGGTGTTTTGGGCCTTTCTTTTGGCGGGGAGTTAAGAGGTCCCTAAGATCGATTATTTTCCCCTTTTTCCAGTCCTTGCGGTGGTCCAGTTGTAGCACCCTCATCCTGCCCGGAAACATCTGGAAGGTCATCCTCCCCTCCCCCTGCTACCGCCTGCTCTAGGGCTAGGCGGCCGGAGTGCGAGCCGACTTCTGGCGCTTGCTCTGCTGCGGGAGATGACTCTTGACTCGCTTGAAATATTGCCCTGTCGGGAAATTGAAAAAGCTGTAGTTGAATTGCTTGCTCTCCATGGACTTATCGGAAGTAACTTTTGTGCGGCGAGTCTGGCACAGCTCTTGCTTTTTGCGCTAAGTGCTAAAGTACACCCTGTCACAGTAGCACTCTGACCGCGGCTTTTGCCGGGCTACCTGCCTGACCTATCGTCTAACCGGCTGCGTCCTTCCCAGTTTCTAATGGTCTGCGTGCCTAGGTGAGTTTTCGTGCTATTCCAGCCGGTTATCATGTTCAGCTCTGCGTCCGTGTTCCAGAGTGGGTTTCTCAGCTTTCTGTGACAAGATGGTTGTGCGACATTATTAAATGCAGGGAAAGTCTCTCCTTGAGCTTAGTTCGAAGGAACGCAGGAAGCTGATCGACTCGGCTGAGCAGAAAGAAAAGGATAGGGGTGACAACCCTCAGCGTGGCAGATTTTTTGAGGAGGAAAATTGGCTGGACTACCACGTCTACCAGGACGGCAAGGCCATCCGCCTACAAACCTACCGGCAACGCCCTCCAGAGGGGGTCAAGACGATCGCAGTGTTGGTGATGTTCCACGGACTGAACAGTCACATGAACCACGGAGGGCATCTCGCACATGAGCTAGCCGCCCAAGGAATACTGACAGTAGGCTTCGACTATCGCGGATTCGGTAAGAGCCAAGGCGTGCGCGGGTTCATATAAAGCTTTGAGCTGCACATGGAGGACAGTCTTTGCTTCCTGGAAATGCTGACCATCCAGCTCGCGCGTTAGGACCTGCACCATCTACCGATGTTCCTCTCAGGGCTCAGTCTTGGCGGGCTGACCTCCCTGACCCTCTGCACAAGGATTAAAGGAAAGATCAGGGGCTGTATTTTGATGGCGCCTGCCTTGAAGCCAGTGATTAGCGATCTCGCGATCTCTGCAGTGAGCGCGATAGGCAGTTTGTTGCCTAGGACCGGGCTGGCGAAGAACACCAAGCCAGTCGGCAACCGCAACCCCACGATCACCTAATACATCCGATCCGACCCCACGCCTTCAACGATAAACCCCCGCTCGGCACACTAAAGTCCCTGCTGAACGCCATGAAGGACGCCAAAGACATGTTCAAGCGCATGACCACCCCCTTCGTGGTGGTGATGGGCGGACTGGACAAGCTAGTCGACCTGGACTTCGTGCACGAGCTGATGCTGGAGTCAGCCTCGGACAGCAAGGAGTTCTGGTTCTACGAGCAGATGTGGCACAATGTCTGGCACGAGCCGAGATCGACTAGATTATCGTGCGCATGATCGCCTGGATAAAAGAACGCCTCTGAAAGCAACTCTTCGAGTTTTCTAGAATCTTTTATTGCTCGTCGAGTTATGTCTCTGCAGGACTAGGCCACGGGTGACATACTATTTTTAGGGGCCCGGCTTGGGCTATTAAACGGGTTAAAATCAGTCAGTTTTCTAGCAGACGGTCTTGCAACCCTTTATGATCTCGCGGGCCTCGGTCCGCTTGACGAACCGGCCCTTGAACCGCACCCGGCTCTTGGCGATCTGCTTCCGCAGCAGGTAGCAAGAACGGGTGGCATCCTTCTTCAGCCTCTTTTTGTTGAGGTACCGCAGAACCCGGCGGCGGCGGTCCAGACTTTTTTCGAGCTCGGTGGTAGACTCCATGGGCTTGTAGTAGAAGTTGCTCAGGTATTCCTCGGGAATTTCCTTGAGCAGCTCCTGCATGCGGTCGGTAATTTGACCCTTCCGCAGGATTCAATGTCGGTGTTGAACTCGTCCTGCTCGGAGGCGGTGTGCTCCAAGCTCTAGCATGGACGCTGAGCTCCATGTCGTCCTCGAGGACCGGCTCCAAGAACGAGTAATCCATCAGGCCGCAATCCACCATCGATAATTTTATTAATGAATTTTCGACCCTGAATTAAAGATTTATTAAATCCCCCATTAAAGAATTATAGAGGAAGATACATCCTCCCCCTTCTAAATTTTTAATGTTTTATCTCGCCTTAGGTTTAAGATGATTCTTTTTGTTTGCCAGTTGGTCGCAGCCGAGCCCCTCCACCTGACCCTGGGAGTCGCCAAGGAAGATGTCAAGCTGTAACTTGCCAACTTCGAGGTGACTGTCGAGCAGGACATCCAGGATGAAGTGCTCATGGTGGCAGTCGATCTGGCCGATGAGTTCCAAGACTGCACGCCACGTGTCAACCTGTACATCCTGCAAGGGGACGGGCAGAAGGTGGGCGACATAGAATGCCAAGGAGATGAAGGCCCAGATGTCCTGCATCATTAGCACTGGCCTTGCCAAGGGTGTCACCGTGAAGATAGACGTGACTACAACCCCGAACTGCACGTACGACATCCGACCCGACCTCAGGAAGCCGCAGACTCTGGTGCTCAGGGAGCTGAAGCAACTGACCAACCAGGTGGATATGATACAGGGTATCCTATTTGTCCATGATTTGACCTCCGACAAGTCCTGGGACGAGTTCGACTTCCTGAGCTCTATCCTCCTGATGGACGCGAAGGAGCAGATGGATGTGTACGCGGGGCTGGACAGTGTCCCATGCTCAGGCAACTACACAGCCAAGGGCAAGTAGGTCTGGGACTTCGGCAAAGATATCTTCTTCGTGAAGTCCTAGATCCAGGCCTTCCAGAAGCTGTACGTACTGGTGCTGGTGCCAGCCAGCTCGAAGGTGCTGATCAAGGCCATGGACTTCATCAACATCCCCATCGCGCTGACCAACTACTGGTTCCAGGACTGGGTCAGCGGCGATTACAAGAAGGTCTACAAAGTGCTGATGGCAGGCCAGGATTAGGACAGTGAGGTGATCATCTCCCTCCGGATTTATGCGGGGCACCCTGTCATCGAGTACTCGGCCGATGGAGTCACTTTCAGTTCTTTGCCGAATATCGATCTTTACAACTCCATGATCAGCGGAATCATCGACCAAGGGTCAAAAAATTAACTCGGGCTGGGGAACGTAATGTACCTGCGAGTCAGCTCCGCCCTCATGAGCACTTACGAGATCAAGGCCGAGCTGGACACACAGACCGACCCCATCGCACTCGCAAGGGGGGCCATTGAATTCTCCAGGCTAGACTCCGGGGAGTTTGATAGCTACTACATTGAGATAGTGGCGAAGCAGACCGATTTCACTCTAAAATTTTTGCTGGAACGGATTGCTGACTCACCCGTGCTGCGCCTGCATAAGTGCGAGGATGGGCCGAGCTGCACCTGGTAGTCCGGCAAGTAGGTCCTCGCCAGCACTACCCTCACTTCGGGTGAGGAGTGGTTGACCTACCAGTCAACGGCCGACAACTGTCAAAAGCAACTCGATGAGTTTAAGTGTATAATCGGGGCGAGTGTCGAGGGCCCAGGCAAGTACTACCTGCGTTACTACGTGGAAGGGGCGAAAGTCTACCTCGGCAACAACGAGATCGTCAAGAACACCCTGGCGGAGGCCACATCCGCGGAATACGTGTTCGCCCCCGCGCAGAGGGAAGAAAGTGATGTGGAAGTCAGTCTGAACCGGGTGTTTGGCTCGTGCAATCTCTTTTACCAAGGCGATTTCTATCCCAAGGCCTTTAGAGTCAAGGCCGCAACTGACCCGATCTCCTTCACTGTGTCCTCCTCGACCCAGTGCGTCTACCAGCTGGTGGTCAGAGCCCAGGCCACTCCCACTCGCCCTCGCCTACCCCCTCCCCACAGCAACCCGAGACCAAGGTCTACCCCAGCGTGACCCCTTCAAGCCGTTCCTGTTCAGCATAAAGGACCAGCCGATCAACTTCACCCTCGCAGGGATGAAAGGCAATTCGGTTGTGGTCATGCAGACGATCACCGGTGGACTGGGCTTCATCAATATTCCTAGCACGGGGTCCTTCTCGATTTGGTACACCACGATTGATCATGAGGGCAGTCTAACTGTTGAAGTCTCGCAGCTGCATGAACAGGAGACGGACGCCATGATCAGCTTCGCGCCGTAGGGTGAGTGCGTGGTCTACCCTGCCAACTTCATGGTGAAGGCAGACTACCCAACCTTCAAGTGCATTGCATTCGAAGTGCTGCCCTCCAAAGGCGTGGTGGTCTACCTCACCGACTACGAGATCCTGATCGACAAGCAAACAAGTTTACGATCAGGATCGGAGACAAGCTGGAGATGTAGGCCACAGCAATCGGACCAGCCTGTCCGCTGCCGTGCTGAAGGAGAACTGTCCCAGCCAGGAGAACATGTGCCGGATCGAGGTGGCCTTCGCCTTGCTGCAGAACTATCGAATAAGGGCCGTTGTTGAATACGAGGACCAGCCGATCGAGTTGCTCCCCAGCATGAACTACATCAGCCCGGGCAGCAAATCATTCCTCTACTACATCCAGAGCGAGTACAGCCAGCCTCTGCTCTACCTCGCTCTTAAGGGTGGCAGCATCCAGGTCGATCTGGACGTCACCCCCTTCTCGCATGACCAGAAATACCCGGAGCCCGGCAAAGGAGCCGTCTCCAAAGTATGCGAGAAGGGGGATCATCTCCTCTAGATTCCAAAAGGGGACTGCCTGGCCAGCTGCGTCGTGGCACTACAGATCACCTCAAACTAAAATGCCGCCTACTCGGTGTCGATCGACTAGCACAGCTACTTCATGATCCCAGGGATCATCTATTAAGGGTTTCTGGAGTGGGGGATGGTCGATGTGTTTAAAGTCAATGTTGAGGCTAATTCTGGGCTTGCAGTCGATCTCAACCACGCCTTCCATTCCTGCGCGCAGACCTTCATCGCCAAAGCTGCCTCTGAGATCAGCATTTCCGCGAGCATGAAGGCAGACAACCTGCCGGCCACCGAGGGGACTACTACGTCATGGTGCTTAGCGAGGAATCCTGTGTCTATTCGATCCAGCTCACTGACTCCCAGAACTCGGTGATCGAGCTCACTCCGATGGAAAGGCGACCGATTACAGTCGGGGCTGAACCAGTGCTGTTCGCCTTTACTGGCACTGGGGACAAGGCGGTGGTCATGGCCCTGTCCAAGGCCAGCTCGGTGCTGATGCAGGTCAGGGAAGCCGGCTCTCTAGAATGGGACGAGATTGAGCCGCAACTCAACTCTTACGAGGTAGATACCGTCTCGGCCCAGAAATACGAGATCCGGGTAAGCAGACAGGCAATTGGCGCCTCCGAGACCAGCCTGTCGATCATGGTCTACCTCTAAAACCGAACACTGCGGGTGCACGAAGACGAGTCCTATTTCCTGCGGCTGACCAGGACCACCATGCAGGCCGTCTACAAGCCCACCTCCGACAGCGATCTGCTGAAGGTGGCCGTGCTGGAAGGCGAGCTGTAGCTGCAGGCCGGGGACAAACACTAAGGCATGGCGGTATACGAGGTGGCACAGCTGTCAGGCAAAGTCGGGTAGGAAAACCTGCTGTCCCTGAAGGTGTACCGGACTGCAGTCGTCAGCATCCAAGTCGTCGATCGAATGAAGTCAGTGAGCCCCCTCGAAGTAGGCCGGCCCTTCATAATCAACGATCTGAAGCAGAACGAACCTATCGGGGTCAGCTTCAAGGCAGTCCAGGCGAGATATTCCATATCCTGCTTAACCAGAACCCCGAAGCCAATTTCAAGACAGAATTGGTTTGTGAATCGGCCTCCTAGAAGGACTGCCGCCCGACATCCTCACCCACAAGCTCGAGAAGCTCACGGTGAGGTGTCAGAAGGACACTGTGTACTAGCTGAGCTTGGAGGGGCGGGCGGAATGGGTTTCAGTGCTCCTGTCGGACAAGTTCGTCAACGCACTGTACATCGGGCAGCCATACACCTGGGAAACCACTGAAGCCTAGTAGTAACTAATTCTCGAGGCGAACACGGCCAGCAACAACGTGCTCGTGTAGGTGTTTGAATGCAGGGGTTCGATCGAGCTGATGACCAAAAGCTCTGCCGTCGCGTAGAAAGCCTATATGAACTCGAAGTACAAGGAGTGGAACCGCCTCATGCTCAAGGTCAACGGAAGGCCGAGGCGCAGGGTATGTTCTTCCTGCACGCCAAGAGCATTGATACCACTGTAGACTCGAAGTTCGTGTTCAGACCATGCGGTACAGTGTCCAGTCCCCTTACGACTTCATCAAGGGCTCCTCCCACACCAGCATAACCTTCGAGAAGGGCATCTACTACATCAAGTTCGAGCTGCCCGCCTTCACAGGCAGCCTGCCATCCGAGATCAAGGCGGAAATCATGGCCACCAACAGTTCTGACATCCTGAGGAAATCCTCAACTGCGGGGGATCTGCCTCGCTGCTGTCTAGGGAGAAGTGAGGAGCTTGGATGGGAAGGCTCGGACTGTCAAGATGCCCATACCGGCTGACAAAATTGGCTGGTTTATCGGCCTGCGCGTGCTCATCCGCATGGAAGACGGTCAGGCCCTCACCCTCATCTATGACCAGGTGGCCTCCGAGCATGTCGGCACTCTCGACGTCCTGGAGGCGGAGTTCGACATGGGCACGCTGCTGTAGGCACTGCTGCTGGTGGCGGCAGTGGCGGTCTGCGGCTACCTCATGTTCAGACTCTGCACTGTGACGAGGCGGCCGGTCTTCGAACTCGAGGAAGAACCTTAGCAGCAAATACAATGATCCCTCAGATTCAGTTCATTCTGCTCTTCAGTTCTTTGTCGACCTCCTTCCGGAGGGCCTCGAGGTCGGCCCGCCCTAGCTCCTTGAGCAGCAGCAGCACTGCGCTGACCATGTTGCCGCCCTGCGTCACGCTTCTGCGCATCAGCTTCTCCTCAGGCGCAGTAGTGCTGCTGCCCGGCCGGTCCCAGGTGCCCCACTCGACCGACATCCCCGCAGCCTCTACCCTTTCCGACTCAGAAATGGCTTCGTTGTCCAGTTTTTCGAGACGAGGGAGGTGTTTGATGACGACGCTGCGGTAGTTGGGGGTGCTGACGCAGGGGTTGTCTGATAGCCAGAGCACCCGCAGGTTGGGCAGCTCGACCAAGTACCGGATCTCGGACAGGTCCTGGACCTGGTTCTTGCGCAGGTACAGTTCTTGCAGGGCGGGGCACTTGGCGAAGTCGCGGAGGGAGCTGATGCGGTTGACGCTGAGGGAGAGGACCTCGAGGTTGGGCATTTCGCGGAGGAGGGCCAGGTCCTCGAGATCGTTGCCCCAGAGGTTGAGGTTGCGGATGTTCTCGATGCTGTCGGCCTTCGCCCGGGAGATGACCAGCTTTCGGTGAGCACTTTGCCCTTCGACATGAAATTAAAACGGCTCAGTCTTGCCGCCGAAGCATGCTGTGCACCCGCGCCATGTCCGACTTGCTCGAGCTGATCTCCCGGCGATCACCGGGTCCGCCTCCAGCGTGTTGTTCCGGATCTTCACCCGCAGCTCGTCCAGGTCCGCCTGCAGCCGCTTCAGGCTGTCCGGCCTTAAGCTCCGGCTTTTAAGGGTGTCCAGCTCGAACAGGATCTTGTTCCTTTCTCCCTCCAGCTCGTACCTCCGCTGGTTCAGGAACTCGAGCTCGGCCTGCATCACCGCGCAGTTGCTGCAGCCCTTCTCGCCCCTGCTAAGCCGCTCCCGCAGCTCGCTGATCTCCCTGCTCAAGCGCTCCACCTCTTTCTGTTTGAAAATCAGCCGAGCCTCGTTCTGACTCTGCGAGACCACCTCGATGCCAGCCCTTCTGCTATCTCCCTCCTCTCGGAGTCTAGCGTTCATCTAAGCTAGTTGCCGCTTAGTGACCACCAGGTCCGCTCGAACCTGCTCAAGTTCAGTTTGGCATTTCTGCAGTTCGGTGGTCCGCTCGGCCGGCAGCACTGAGATGGGCCTGCGCTCCTGGCTCTGGCTGGAAGGCCGCTGCACGCAGGGCTGGTGGCAATGCAGCTGGTAGTGCTGCCTCAGACAGCCATTTTAGTTCCGGAGTCTGACTATCTCTTTATCCCTACAAGCCAGCCTCTCTCTAAGCGAGTGCAGATCCTGCAACGAGCCGACTGCGATCTCATACTTTTCTCTCAACTCTGACACCAGACCCTGCTGCTCGGTCATCCTGCTGGCTGTCCGCTGCAGTTCCAGTGAGCATTGCTGCAGCTTGGATTCAGCCTCCACAGCCCGCATGCGACAGCTGCTGGCCTCAACTTCAAGCTTTCGAGCATTCTCTTCGACCTTGGCCTTGTGCACTGAGAACTCCCTTTCCGCCTGTCTGAGCCTGTCCTCCGCTTGGACAGATTTGGCCCGCTCGGCAGCCAGCTCGCGTTCAACCTGCCTAACGCTCTGCTCTGCTTTGCTGACTTGTTCTTTAAGCGCGCTTGCTTCAAGCGCGCAAAACTTGAATTTTTCCTAAGCCTGAGCCGCCTGCATTTTCAAGGATGCCTTTTCTCTTTGCCCCTCCTGTATCTTTTCTTCTACTGTATCTTTTCTTCTAAGGTGGCCCTCGCTATCAGAACTGCGTCTGTCTGCCGTTTGCACTCCTCAGCCTACTTTCGGGATTATTGGGCCTGCCTGCGCATATCTTCAATCTGCTCCTTTAAGGCTACGTTCTAGGTTTCTGCCCTTTGGAAAGCTTCTTCGGCCTCAAAGGCCCGGGATTTGAAACTGCTTGCTTACTTGATTAAATTAAGGGACTGCTCAACCCTGGCCCTTTACGCAGCCAGGGCGCGAGCAGATTCCTTACGCTCCCGCTCCAGTTCATCGACCCTGTCTCGAGCCTCTGCCAGTTGCCTACCAACCTGCCTGCACTTCTCATCCGCCTCGCATACTCTGCCCTTGCACATGTCCAGTTCCTGTTCAGTCAACCTCAGAGAGCTCCTTTATCGTTCCAGCTCCAGCCCCAAGGCCCTGCTGGATTCAGTAAGCTCTCGGATTGTTACCTGATGGGCGATCGACTCCTTGCTATTTTCATTCGCCTGCAGGACTGCCTCTTGTTTGAGGCTGGTCTCGGCTCTGAGCAGCTGCTCGGCTTGCTCGGCAGCTGCCTTGAAAGATATGACCTCTTTGGTCACGGCCTTTAGCTGTCCTTCCGAGGCGATCAGCTTCCTCTCTAAGTCGAGGATTATTAATTCCAGTTCCTGAGCCCTCCGTTTGATATTTTGCTCCTGGCTGCTGGCCTGCACAAGCTCCGCCTGCACGCGACCCAAACTCACCTCCAACCCTGCAGCCCTCTGAGTCTGCAGCTGCACGTCTTTGAGAGTCTGTTCATAACGGACTTTGAAGTGGGCAGAGTTGCGAGTGGCTTCATCAGCCCTGTCCCGCAGTGCGGTCAACTATCCACTCATCTGCTGGAGGAGCGCACTTTTGTCCTTGTCTTGTAAGGCCAGATCGTGAAGTTTGGACTCTTCAAGCTTCTTATAAAGTTCCATATGGGCCGCCAGATCCCGCTCGCATTGCTGCCGGCGCAGCTTCTCCTCCTCGTAGAGGGCAGCTTGCCGCTTATTCTCTGTGGCCATTTCCTACATCTGCTTCTTCGGAGCAGCAAAATCGAGCTGGCCCAGCTGAGTTTTACGCTCCTCCAGCTCTCTTTCCTTGGCCTAGAGGGTCTGCACCATGGTTTCGATGGTGGCCTCCAGCTCCAACCGCTTTTCGTCTGGACGGGACTGGCTCTTGGCCTCCGCGACTTCGTACTCGAGCTTGTGGATGCGCAGGGCATCGGCCTCCTGGTTGCGCGCCTTGAGGATGTTGGCCTTCGCAAAGGCACTCTTAAGGTCGCTGACAGTCTTGCTGATACTGGCCTCCTCTTTGGCCTTGCTCTCGATCTTAAACTCCAGCAGTTCTTTTTCGTCCAGCAGCTTTTCCTTCTCCTCCTGGAGAGTCTGCACCTCCTCGCGGACCTCGCTCAGCTGCTAGGCCAGCGTGGCTTTGTCACCCTTCAGGCGGGTGATGATCTTGTCCTTGTTCTCGGTAATCTGGTAGATCACCTGCTGGATCTTCAGCTCGTTCTCCTTCTTGATTTCGTTCAGTTCCTTGGCCACCTCGGTAATCTCGGTCTTGATGGCCTCGGATTTGGTGTTGAGATCCTCCTTGGTTTAGGCACGCACCTTGCTCAGTTAGCCGTGCAGGCGGGTAATGGTTGATTACTTTTACAACAACTGCTGCTTGAGACTGCTGAGCTCCGCCTCCAATTCGGCTGATAGGCCCTTGTTGGCTTTCTGGCAGGCCGCGCACTCCACGAAGCCCCGGTAACGCTGCAGGTCTGCTTCAAGACCGTGGATCTAGTTTTACTGGTCCTGGATGAACCTTCGGTATTCAGCCTCCTTACGCTTACTGGCTTCAAGCATAATCGAGAGGGACTACGATTTCTCAGCGAGGTCCCGCTCGAGCTGCTGCTCCTAAGAGCAGCGCACGCGCAGCACCCGCAGCTCTTCGTGCAGCCCCTGGTTCTCGCAGCACAGGGTCTCCAGCTCGCGCTCCAGCTCGCGGGCCCTAGTTTGGGCGCTGACCGTCTCCTGCGAGGCGAGGCTCAATTTCTGTTATAAAGTTGAATAATAACTTAGCTTCTCTTTGAGCTTGCGCACGAGCAGAGTCTTCTCCTCGAGCAGTACCACCAACGAGCCCACTTCGCAGCCGCCTGTCTCCTCCTCTGCCGGCAGACCTCGGGCAAGCTGTGCCAAGCGACTCTCGGCCCAGGCGAGGCGAGCGGTCAGCTGCTCAAAGGCCCTGGGCGTCAGTTCTGCCAAGAGAGGGGTCTCTGCCCGCTTGTGGGTGAGCCTAGCGATGATGGTTTCCTTGTGCTCTGGTTAGATTCGCACCTAACAGCCTATCCTTTTAAATCAACTTATTTCGGAGCTCGCGGATAAGCCCGGCGCCCTGGCAGCGTAGACCTGCCTGGCCCATCTAGCTCGATTCGGAGTCCCTGCCCCGCCCGTGGCACAGCGACGACCGTCGGCCGGACATGTTTTCGCTTTTCATTAAATATGTATAACACGTCCACTGGAAATAGATCAGATTCAGGTCCCGCACGTTATCCGTCCAAACTGCCCTCTTCTTTCTGCCTGTTTATTTATTGCCACCTATTTCCTGAACGATTTTTCCAGGCAAGCCTTCACCCATTGCTCTTCGATTTTGAGGTCCTCTTTTATTAAGCATATCGATGGCTAATTCCAAAAAGAATTTTTATGAAATCAGGTTTATATAATATGATTAATCATCTCAATAGGCGATGCCCCAAAGTGCCGAAGCAATGTTTAATTATAAATTTGAATAAATTACTTGAAAAAAATAAGGATTTACAATGACGCCTAAAATATTGATGATCTAGTATCAGGGACATCGGCTATATTAAAATTAAGGATGATTTGGCAGTGGTCACTGCTAGCGCTGTCCCTCGCTATCCAAATCACTATCGAACCGAGCACTCCGCTAGCCAAAAATACTTTGGAAATCACTTTCCAGGTGCAACAGAGTACTGCCTCAATCGGCTATATTTTCTCGAGCCCCTTCTCAGACATTCCTGAATCTTGCACCCAGCTCACAAAGGTCGACTTGTCTGGCAGCAGCCACAGGCTACTTTCCGTTGCGGTGACCTTCATCGAGAGGAGCAGCCTGACTGTCAGCGTGGAGAAGCTGCCTGCCCTCAGCACCATCGCTAAGATTGTGGTCTAAGTCCTGGCATTTTCCTTCAGTCCGACCCAGATGGACTCCATCAACATCCAATTGTAAACCACCTAGATGCTGGTCAACTTCGAGACACTCTACGACGTCCCGCCAATAATCCTACCCTATATAACAGGAATATCACTTGACCTGAGCATTCAACCTCTCACCATCTCTCCTGAGGTCAATGGAGTGACCACTACAAAGTTCAAGATCAGGTCCCCGGTGGCCCCGAACGTGAGGAGGGTAAGCTTTGACTTCTTGATCATTTCGGAAGCCCTCAGACTGAGTTCTGTCTACTGGCTGAGCGTCTATCATTTTGCACCTGGGAATGAGGTGGACATCAATGTTGTCAGATCTTTTGTTATCGAAACCAAAGGGGGTGTCTTTTTCATGGGACTGAGCAGGTTCGTCCTTGAGGCAGGCGAGCTTGAGTATAAGTTGCTCTATCTGGACACGACCATCATGCTGGAGGTCAGCTTAGCAGGGACCACGATCAGCAACTACGAAGTTTCAGGGTTTGCTCTCAGCATGGTGCAAAACTGTGACGGGTGCAGATGCGAGATGAACCAATTCTTTTCGGTTTCGGATAGTCTGCTTGAAGATACGGCCACGCCTCTGCTCTATGAGGCAACCAGGGCGTGTGTGGACTGCCCCTCCAAATGCAGGACCTGCAAAGGAATCGATTCCTGTAGCTGCCACGTCGCTGGGCAGTTCATCGAAAACGGCATTTGCAAGAACTGTATCCCGTACTGCCGGGTTTGCCAGGCCGAGGCAACGTGTCAAGTCTGCTAATAGATCTTTGTCCTCTCAGAAGGGCAATGCCGCTGCCTTTCTTCCCACGTCTTTGTGGAAGGCCAGTGCCTGCAATGTGAACCGGGCTGCCTTCGCTGTGTGGACACTCAAACTTGCACGTGTTTAATGATCGGTCATTACCTGGAGAAGGATAACTGTAGGCCGTGTGGTCGACTCTGCATGTTTTGCTCGATCATTCTTTCTTGCGACGAATGCGGCAAGAACACGGCTCGTAGCCCAGTAGGAGAGTGTTCCTGCGCGGTGGGTCATTTCGAGTCTGACCAGGCCTGTCTGCCTTGCCAGGAAGACTGTCTGATCTGCTCCGGGACTGCACAGAACTGCGCCTGCCCCAGAGCGGGCCATTTCCTGACCAATCATAACACCATCTGCGAAGCTTGCCCCCCGAACTGCCAGTCCTGCAAAGACCTCAATTCCTGCCAGGCCTGCCTCTAAAGCTACGTGCTGAGAGGGTCAGAGTGTGTAGAAAAGTGTATCGAGAACGCAGTGTTCATCGAGTTGTCCAAGCGCTGCATCTGCAAGCCCCTGTTCAGCTAGCAGGAGGGGAAATGCGTGATCCCTGGGATTCTGCCCTAAGACGTGCAGGCTTTGGAGGCGGGGCTGATGGTGTCTCAGGAGGTGAGCAAGAAGGTCTCGATGGTGATCGGCTCGATCGTGATGCTGGGAGGGGCGGCCCTGCTCTAGCCCGTGATCATAGCGACCACCACGGCGAAGACCTTCCTCTTCAGCGAGCTGGCGACCAACCCTTTTATCTACAACATGGGCTCGTCCCTCTAGAACCTGCTGCGGAACGACCTGCTCGATGGCCTGTAGGGCAGGTACCTCTCGATCTTCACTCACAACAAGGACTTCAACATCCGGGTGAACAACTTCGGGGCCAACTTCTTTGACAGCCAGTTCCAGTTCATCGGCAATAGCTTCTTCATACAGGTGGCCTTGGTCACCCTGCTGCTCAAGAGCCTGCTCATGTGGGTGCTGTACTGTCTGCCCTGCCTCGCCAAGGAGTTCGGGGTGGTCGCCACTGTCGGCCAGGAGTTCAACGACCTGTTCATCACCTCCGGCTGCGAAATCATGATCTACTCGGCCTTCCAGCTGCGATACCAGATCGCCACGCCCCTGAACGAGGCCAGCACCTTCGTGGCGGTGACGGCGGCAGGCCTGACCATCTCCCTCATCACCTACGCGCTGTCCTGCCACAACTCCTACCTTCGGAACAAGAAGCGCTTTCAGGGGCTGGCCTCTCTCGTCTGCATCCTGTTTGAACTCAAGGCTGTCATCTACCCTGTCTCGGTGGTCTTCGTGGACTGCCCCTGCCACCAGATGATCTTCCCCATCGCAGCCGACCTGCTCCTTCTCCTGGGCGCGCTCTTTGAGCGGGAAAAGTTCGTGCTGCTGTGGTGGCTGCGGGTGGTAATCGACATCCTGTCCTTCCTGATCTTTGAGATATTCCTGGTGGTCGGCCAGACCTAGGCTGGGCAGGAGGACTACTAACTGTTCGCCTACTTCGTGATCGCGGCCATCATGGCCCCGATCCTCTTCACGCTCATCATGGTGTTCCTAAGCCTGCGGAGATTCTTCGGGCAGATGTTGCGCCTGGGGCAGCGGCTTATGACCAAGCGCAAGGAAAAGCCGGTATCCAGGGCGACCCGAATTTGGTCGCATACCCGAAAATGATGTTTACATTACTATTAAAAACATACCTGTGCCGCTACATCGGACTGCTAGGGGTTGGGGTTGGGGTTGGGTTGGGGTTGGGGTTGGGGTTGGGGTTGGGGTTGGGGTTGGGGTTGGGGTTGGGGTTGGGGTTGGGGTTGGGGTTGGG
>NW_026262877.1:0-35072 GCF_025434085.1 Hippocampus zosterae | reverse complement strand
AACACTTGCCGAGTGTGCACTGCCGCGGCCAGCTGCCTCATCTGCGCGAGCGGGTTCTACTTCGGGGCTGGCAGTACCTGCGTGCAAAACACTTGCCAGCCCAACTAGGCATTCGTAAGCAGCTCCTGCCCAAGTTGCTGCCAGCCCTGCCAAAGTATGTGTCTGGCCTGCGACGCGATGCGCTGCAAGGCCTGCGCGCTGGGCAGCTTCTTGTCGGACAACGGTACTTGCATGGCCTGCGCCACGAATTGCCTCAGTTGCAAGCCCAGTTCCGGGGACTGCGACCTCTGCACTACGGGTTTCTATCCCGCCGCCGCCCAGTGCAGTGTTTGTCACCAGGTCTGCTCTGTGTGCAGCGGGCCCGGTCTGGACAGCTGCGCGAGATGCTAGGTCGGCTGGTTCCTCGCTGGCACAACCTGCACGAAGTGCCAGGAAGGGTGTCTGGTGTGCTCGGGTGCCACTGCTTGCAAGCTGTGCATGCCTCCCTACCTGGGTCTCACCAACGGAGTTTGCACAGGCTGCGTGGGCGCCACGTCGTCGGTAGGGACAAGCTGCGTAAACTGTCCGGCGAATTGCGAAGCCTGCGTCATAGCTAACACCTGCTCGGTCTGCGTCGCCGGGTTCGTCGTGAACCCTGCAGGGGTGATGTGTCAGATGTGCGAGGCCAACTGCCTGACCTGCTCATCGGCCACGCACTGCGTCGAATGCGCGGCCCGGTTCTACCCGAACAACGGGGACTGCGCGGTGTGCGCCTCACAGTGCTCGGCCTGCCTCGACGGCACGAGCGATAACTGCCTGGCCTGCTTGCCGGGCAACTACCTGGCTGGTTCTACCTGCACGCCTTGCCAAAACAACTGCTTCATCTGCTCCAGCAGGGACAACTGCCAGTTCTGCAAGGCGCAGCTGTATTCCAACGGCGGGGTCTGCATCGCCTGCCATCCCTCCTGCTACCTCTGTTCTGGTGGGGCGAATTCCGACTGCCGCAGTTGCATGAGCGGGTTCTTCCTGGCCACTACGACTTGCACCGCCTGCCCTACCACCTGCCTGTCCTGCACCTCTGCCACCGCCTGCGTCGTATGCACGCATGGGACCGGACTGCCGACAGGTGGCGGGGTGTGCACGACCTGCACGGGCAACTGCGCAGCCTGCACAGACGTGGGGACCTGCCAACTATGCCAGCCTGGGTTTTTCCTGGCCTCGAACGCCTGCAGTCCTTGCGTGAACTGCGTGACATGTGTGTCGAACACGAACTGCGTGCAGTGCGTGGCGAACATGTACCTCAGCTCGAGCGGGTGCGTGGCCTGTCCGTCCGGCTGCACCGCCTGCACGGGGCAGTCCATTTGCACCCAATGCGCCTCGGGGTTCACCTTGTTCCGTCAGAATTCAGGGGTGTGCCAGCCCTGTCACAGCAACTGCATCTCCTGTGACTCCAACACCGGGCAATGCCTGCAATGCGACTACGGCTTCTACCTCATGAACATCCCCGGCAACTGCCTGCCCTGCGACGGCAACTGCAGGACCTGCACCGGTACCGCTACCACCTGCACATCCTGCAACGACTTCAGGACCCTCGCCAGCAGCGCCTGCACAGCGGTGGCTCCAACGACGCCCTGCCCGGCTGGCCAGTTCGCGATGACTACCTGCATGAACTGCAACGCCGCTTGCCGTCTTTGCACGGGCGCAGCTGCTACAAACTGCCAGGAATGCGCTATAGGCTTTTACCTGGCCACCACGACCTGCACTGCCTGCCCGACGAACTGCCTGCAGTGCAGTGCGGCGGCCACCTGCCACATCTGCTAGGCAGGGTTCACGCCCGTGGGGAACACCTGCACCGCCTGCTCGGCGCCGTGCCTGACCTGCACGACCGGGGTCACGGTCTGCTCGGAATGCGTGGCAGGGTTCTTCTTCGCCGGGATCTGCCAGACCTGTAGCAACAACTGCCTGACCTGCGTGTCCGATAGCATGTGCTTCTTCTGCCAGCCCGGCTTCATCCTCAGCGGCAGCTCCTGCTTGCCCTGCGACACCCGCTGCCTGTTCTGCAGCGGCAGTCCCGCCAGCTGCACCTCCTGTGCCGCAGGGTTCTTTTCGGCCTCGAACCAGTGCAGCCCCTGCTCCGCCAACAACTGTCTGCACTGCGTGGCTGCAGCTATGTGCCAAGCCTGCCTCTCAGGGTTCTACCTCAACGGCAACACCTGTTCAGCGTGCGACCCGACCTGCCAAACCTGCTTCGGGGCCGGACTGACAAACTGCCTGACCTGCGTGGCCCGGTTCTTCCTAGCCACCACCACCTGCACCGCGTGCTCAGCCAACTGCTTGTCATGCACCGCCGGCAACATGTGCACGGAATGCGACATCGGGTTCCGGGTGGTGGCGAATGCGTGCGCGGCCTGCTAGACGAACTGCCTGGTCTGCACAACATCTGAGTGTCTTTTCTGCGTGGCTGGATTCCGAAGGGCAGGAGGGTCCTGCGTCTCGTGCAGGCTCGGCACTTCAAAGTGCACATACTGCGATGAGGGCGGACTCTGCCAGGGCTGCATCGAGGGCTTCTTCGTGGACCCGGTGTCTCAGATGTGCTAGCCCTGCGAGGCGGACTGCTCCACCTGCACCGCCACGGGTAGCTGCCTAATCTGCAGGCCGACCTTCTTCTCGAGCAACGGCGAGTGCATGCCCTGCCATCAAGGCTGCCTGCTGTGCTTTGGCCCAGCGGCCACCAACTGCCGCGCCTGCAGGCCAGGCTTTTTAATTTCGAACACCTAGTGTAGTGCCTGCACGGTCTCGAACTGCGTGGCCTGCAACGACCCTTCAGGCTGTACGCTCTGCGCAATAGGCTTTTACGGGAACATATGCACCGCCTGTCCGACGGGCTGCATCACCTGCACCGCCAGTAACGTCTGCCAGTCGTGCCTCTTAGCCTTCAGCCTCAGGAACCAAATGTGCCAGGCCTGCCCAACCAACTGCGGGGCCTGCAGCTCCACGACCTGTCTGTTCTGCAGCCTGAACTTCAGGGTTGACGGGCTGAACTGCGTGGCGTGTCCAGCGAACTGTCCCACCTGCTCGGCCACGACCTGCCTCTCGTGCTAGGCCGGCCTGTTCCTGGTCAGCGGGGTTTGTCTGCAGGACATGTGCACGGTGGCGCAAGGCTACTTCAGCGTCGAGGGCTGCCAGGCGGACGGCACTGGCTGCTGCAAGGCTTGCGACCACATCTGCACTTCCTGCCTGGGCCGGCGTGACAACTGCATGACCTGCGTCCTTGGGTTCATCCTAGTGCAAGGAAGATGCCTGCCGTGCTAGTCAAACTGCCTGACCTGCGAGAACAACCCCGCGGAGTGCACCAGCTGTCTCCCTGGCAGCCTGCTGACCAACAGCCGCTGCGGGGCCTGCTCCCAGAGCAACTGCCTGTTCTGCAGCTCCGCCACCCAGTGCTTGCACTGCGACGTGGGCACCTTTATCAACGCCGGGGCCTGCGAGGCCTGCTCGGACGGCTGCTAGGCCTGCCGCTCTGCCTCCGAGTGCATCTTCTGCAGCTTGAACCTCTACCTCGACGGCACCTAGTGCAAGACCTGCGAGAGTGGGTGCTCCAGCTGCGGCAGCAGCACAGTCTGCCTGGTCTGCGCGGTGGGCAGCTTCCTGAACTAGGATGCCACCTGCTCGAACTGTGCACCCGAGTGCACCCACTGCAATTCCGTGCAGTCCTGCTCGAGCTGCGCGGCCGGGTTTTCGCAGGTGCGGGACATGTGCCTGCCCTGCCGCCGCCCCTGCATCTTCTGCAGCGGCAATCAGACCAGCTGCCTGACCTGCGAGGACGGCTTCGAGTTAGTGAACAACGCCTGCGTGCTGCCCCACGATAAACTGGGCTTCCCCCTCTGGGCGATCATCTTCCTGTCGATCTTCCTGATCGTCATGCTCCTCTTCCTGATCATTGCGATCGTCTACTGCTGCTGCAAAAAGACTGTCGAGGAGGCTCCTCTCCTCACCGAGAAGAGGATGCTGGACTGCTACGGGGACTACGAGGGCATCCACCTCCCTGCCGAAGAGAAGTAGGAGCCAGACTTGGAGGAAGAGTTGGAGGACGAGCTGGAGGACGAGTTGGAGGAAGAGTTGGAAGAAGCGGAGGAAGAAGCGGAGGAAGAAGCGGAGGAAGAAGCAGAGGAAGAAGCAGAGGAAGAAGCAGAGGAAGAAGCGGAGTAAGAAGAGGAAGAAGAGGATGACGGGCGGAATACCAGGAAGGCAGGCAAATCGATGAGCCGGAAACTGGAGGGCGAGCGGAACATCGGGGACGAGGTGGACGGCGGAGACATGGCCGGCGGGGATGAGCAAGACGATGAAGACGATGACTGACCCGAATCACCATTCCCCATTTCTAATCAACCCATGTTTTTGATACGCCGCCGGTGGAATTCGATCAGCTCCAGCAGCCTCTTCTTGCGAGGGGTGGCGGGGCAGGCCGGGTGCTGCGTCCGCGGGGGCCTGTGCTGCAGGGCCGATGAGTGTGTGGTTGGAGATTTGGCCAGGCTCGTCATCCAGGGAGTGCTGCTCTGGGCCTTTTTAGGCGAGAGGGTCTGCTTGAGCGAACTGCGAGCCAGTGAGGGCTCAACCCTGTTCTTACCCTTTTTGAGGCCAGTAGGACGAGCCTCAAGATTGGTGGAGCTTCCGACCCGCCAGATGAAGCGGGCGCCCGAGTCGAACAGGCTGCCGCCGTCCCCCTTCTTAAAGAACGGCAGGTAGAACTGAGAATTTGCCATAATAAATAAATTGATTTCTTCCGGATGCTTTCAGAGCAGGTCTGAGTTCTTGGTGGTCGGTTTCGGGCCAGGGTTAGAAGGGGCGAAGAACTACAGCAGGTCCAAGGTGCTCTCCTTCTTGGGCTCTGCTGGCAGTTCCGACCAGTCCTGCATCCACTCGTCTTTCTTCTACCCAGACGCCCAGTCCTTCACCCAGTCGCTCTGCTGTTTGCTTGCACCCCATTGCCCCCAGTCGGGTACTGCCTTGGGGGCCGCCTTGTCCCACTTGTCCCAGCTGCTAGGCTTTCCGGGCTTACCAAAGACCCGTTCTGCTTAACTATCGCCCTGCAGAATGCGGTCCTGGGCGCGAGTAATCTCCTCCATTGACAGCTGCCTGAACCCGTCGATCTGCTCCTCGGGCTCTTCCCGGTCGGCCCGAGCCTGGGCATCGCTCTGGTAAGGGCAGGACGTTAAGCGGAAGCTCGTCCAGGTAGTCCCACTGGGTCAGATAGCCCATGAGATCGTACATAGACAGGCGGATGGAAGGGTCGGGTGTGAGCAGATTGCGGATAAGATTCTAGAGCTTTTAAGTAGCCTTGCCTCGAGGGTACGCTGGACTGGCCTGGACGATGCCAATCTTGCTGCAGTCGACGAAGGGATGCCGGCCGTACGCGAGAGTGTAGGCCACGCAGCCGATCATCCACAGGTCCACCCGCTGGTCCACTCGCCATTTAAGGTAGGGGTCAACCATCTCGGGCGCCCGGTACATCTGAGTGGTTTTGGATTCGATTTCCTAAAGGGCGGCGTCGTAGTTGGCCCGGTGGATACGGCTAAAGTCGTAGACCTCCTTGGTGCAGGACCCAAAGTCGCAGAGTTTCCAATTGCCGTCCTTGCCTCGCAGGATGTTCTCGAGCTTGACGTCACAATGCGCGTAGCCCATTGAGTGGACCAGCTTGACCGCCTCACTCACGTGCATCAGCAGCTTCACGATTTCGGGTTCGGGGACTTGACTGCTGAGGTACTTGGCCACCAAGTCAAAGGCAGTCTCCTTCTCGCAAAGCTCCATGAGAACAAGCACTACTTGGTTGCCGTTTTCGTCGACCGTGGTGTCGCCCGCGTAGGTGGCCACGATGAAATCGTTTTCAGGAAACATCAGGGCAAAGTCGAGTTCTTTTCGGGCGGTCTCGTAGCGCTCTCTTGCCTGACAGATGACCTTCTTCACTGCATATTGGCGGCCCGCACTGTTACGGACTCGGTAGACGAAGCCGAACCCACCCTGGGCGATCAGATCCTGGACTTCGTAAGTGTGCCCCTCAATGGCAAGCTGGCGGAGCTTGGCCTCCTTGGGGTGGATGATGCCAGGAGAGCGCAGGTCGCGAGTCCTGGCGGACAGCTCGCTGAGGCCCTGGGAGAGGGAGTCGCCCAGCTCTGCGACTTTGTCTTTCAGAGAGAAATCAAACATCAAAAGCATTCAAAAAAGATTTGATGTATTTCCGGGACCTGTGCCGCAAGAACTGCTGCAACGCACAGTTCGTGGGCGTGGTCTGCTTCATCTTCCTCGCCTACACCGGCGTCGTCTGGCTCTTCTTCCTGATGAACCACCCGTCCTGCGAGCCCGATCTTCACCACTACTGCCGCCCCGGCGCCTACGTGGCACTGCTGGTGGTGTTCCACATCCTGTTTCTGCTGATGCTGTGGTCGTTCATACGGGTGATCGTGTCGGACCCGGGCCGAGTGCCAATCTACTGGGGCTTCTTCCTGGACGAGCGGGAGTCAAAGCGGAAGCGGTACTGCCTGCTATGCCACTCGTTCAAGCCAGAGCGGTGCCACCACTGCTCGACGTGCCAGCGGTGCGTGCTGAACATGGACCACCACTGCCCCTGGATCGGCAACTGCGTGGGCTACATGAACCGCAAGTTCTTCCTGCTGTTCCTGTTCTACATCATCCTGACGGTCACCTTCTCGCTGGCGGCGTGCCTCTGGCCCCTCATCCAGGAAATCATCATCGTCGTCGAGGATTTCGATTACTTCACCGCCTTCACCGCCATCCGCGTCGTCCTCTACGGTGTCCTCCTCGCATTCCTGGTGCTCATATCGATCTTCTTCCGCTTCCACGTGGAGCTGGTCTTTTCCAACCTGACCACCATTGACAACCTCGAGAAACAGAGAAACCCCGCGGCCTCGAAGAGCAACGTTTACGACATGGGGGGCGCGCCCAACTTCCAGCAGGTGTTTGGGAAGAACCCGCTGCTGTGGCCGTTCCCAGTCTTCTGCGAGTCAGGCAAGCCGATGGGGGACGGCGTGAAGTGGTAGCGTAACAGCGCCGATGATTAATGACCCGATTTAATGAAGATTGGACTCCGATCCACTGTCAACCCTTTCGACGTAGCCCTTCAGCTCGACCTCCGCCACTCCGCGTGCTTTCATAAAAAGCCGAGCTAGTCCGCCGCGCTCGCCATCGCCCGCCTCCACCGCAGCCGTGCCGACCTGCGTCCCGAGGACTGGAACCGCCTCAAGCTGGCCGAGACCGACGCCTGTGAAAGGCTGCTCACCTCCTGCCCACGAGACACTCTGCCTCTCCAAGCATCACCCTTGTAATCTTTAAACAGCGACTCTCCTTTTCAAGTAACAGTTCCTCCCACTCCCGAGCTGACCTTCCGAGGCCTCACCGAAAAGTGGCCTTCCCTCCCTCTCACTGTCGCAGGATGCTCCATCAAACTCAAATATTTCGTGGAGTATGTGCTGCACACCCGAGACGACTCCCCGCTGCTGGCCTATGCCGACTGCGAGGAAGAGCTGGCCACGGCACTTGGTCACCTGCCGCTGGGCGGGCTGCTGGAAGCCGATTTGCTCAGGAAGGGCAGGCTGACTCGAGACTAGCTGCTGATCGGTGGAGAGCGGTCTGGGCAGCGGCTCTCAACGGACCGGCGCGCGGGCTGGCTTTTGGATGTATGCTTACAAGGTGCTCGCAAGTGGGTAATCTTTCCGCCAAGCACTCCATTCAGCCTCGCGGCAGGCTACCTCCACGGCCGGGTTGAAAGCCCTGCCCTGTATTTCATCGAAGTGCTGCCTAAGGTGCTAGCCGCGGAAAAAGGCTTTTGCCAGGCTGTCGAGTTCTTGCAGGAGGATAACCAGGCAGTCTTAGTCCCGCCCGGCTGGTCCTTCGCCTTTCTCAACTGCAAGCCCTCGATTTCCTTCCGCACGTCTATCAACACAGTTGGCACTTTACCAGCCCTTTGGAAAAGCATAAAAAGGCGTAGGAAAGCGGCCCGAGCCCGCAAGCTGGCGGAGGCTTCACCCGAGCGGCTGAGGCGGCTGCTGGAAACGATCCGAGAACCAGCCGGCGACAGCAGATTCTTTTCCGAGTCAGAGGCATCTTCGGAGGAATAGCCAGAGCGGAGGAAATAAAAGTCGCGGACGCGTTCCCGAAGCAGGCACAGATGATCATCTCATGTCAATGATGCCTCCGGGACGAGCTGAGCATCTCCTTTATCAGCTCGTCTATCTGCGGCTCTTTGTACTTCTCCCAGTCCACCAGTCCTTCCTGCTCGTCGGCAGCCTCCTCTCCGAACTTGTCCCCCAAGGTCTTTTCGAGGACCTCCTGCATAGACAGAGGCCGGGCCTCGGACTTAGGCAGCTCCATCTTTGCAATCTCGTCGGCCCCGAACCCCACCATAAAGGGCTGCTGGTAGTCCACCGAAAACCTCTTGTGCGGCTCCCCAGCCAGTACGGCGGAGAGGAAGGTGCGGGCTTCGCTACCAAGTGGCAGGCGGTTGCAGCTGTAGGTCAGCGAGCAGCCATTAGAGTGCGCCATGAATCGCAGGTAGCGGAGCAGCCATTTGCGCTGGTCTGGGTCGAACCCCCTGAACAGGTCATACTTGGCGCCCACGATGATGGTCGGGAGGGGCATCGGGTTGATGTTTTCCCGATCCGGCATCTGACTGCACTTGAGCAGGCTCTGCGTATAGAACTCGTTAAACTATGCGCTTTCCAGTTTGCGCTCAAAGAACGAGGCGACCCCTTCTCGGATGACTTCGAGCCACTGACGGGTCACTGCGGCCAGCTGCTTCGGCTTTGACAGGTCCACCACCAGCACGATTGTGGTCTACCGAAAGCTGTCCTTGGTCAGCAGGCTGGGCAGCAGTTCCTTAAAGCTAAGCCCGCCCTCCAGATCGTAGCAGTCCACCAGGCTGGCGTGGCGGGACATGCCCTTGAAATAAGTGAAGTCGAGGATGGTGGTGGGCCGAAGCCCCTCGTCAGACTCGGCGCGCAGGAGTCGCAAAAGAGAGGATTTACCGGCGGCCTTGGGCCCGAGCAGGATTGCCCTGCGAGAAGGCTGGGCCTGCTTTTTTAGCTCATCCTTGGCCAGCTCCCACAAATCGATGGGCTCACTCATAATCACTTGCGGGCGGAGGACTCGACCCGCCGCTTGCCCCGCCTCGGCTCGTACACCACTCGCTCCCCCAGCTCCTCGCGGTAGGCCTTCTTCTTCAGCAGCGAGTTCTCGTTCAGCAGCAGCGTGTACAGTCCCAGCAGCTCGTTGTACCTACCGCTCTCGGAGGCCTCGCCTGAGGCGAAGGGCTTGCGGAGAGCTTTCAGGTGGTTCCACTGCTGCTGGATGAGTTCCTCCTTCTGTAGCTCTGCCTGCACTAGCTGCTCGCTCAGCTCGCGGACTCTCTGTCGGAGGCTTTCCTTCTAGGAATGGTGTTTCTGGAGTTCTTTTTCCTGGCTGGCTCGAATCCTGCTGGCCTCCATCTCGGCTTCTTCCCTGACGGCCTGCAGGTCAAACTCGGATTTGGCTTTGAGGGCGGCGAGTACCGACTGCTGGTGCTGCTGCAGGGCCTGTAATCGCTGGGAGTAGTCCCTCTTGCAGGCGAGCAGTTGTTACCTAAGCTGCCTGGACTCGTCAATATGGTCCTCCTAAAAAGCCATCCAGTCAGGATATTTTATTGATGAGGCGGTGCGTTTCGGCGAAAATTGTTCGCTACCACAACGATGGCACCGGCCGGGACACCTTCATCGAGAAGTTCAACGGGGGGTTCCAGTCCGAAAACCTTTTGGTCGAGAATTGCCCAAAGCCGGTCGAGAATCCGCTGAACCCGGCGTGGGCGGTGGGTAGCAAGCGCATCCGGCCGCAGACTGCGCAGACCCACAGCTACGTGAACTACCACAGTGACGGGTCGGGGCGTGACAGCTACATCAAGGTGGACAACGGAGGGCTATACGGCTCCCGGGAAGGCAACATGTGCTTGATCCGTTTCCTTCGGAAGGCGGACGTCAAGCCGCTGAAGCTGAAGCCACGGGGCAAGTTCGCGGAGATGCTGCGAAAGCGGATGACGGCACAGAAGACGCACAGCGAGCGGCTGAGCGTGCCCAAGCAGTCGCCGTACCTGACCTGCTGCAGGGCCTATTTCGGTTGACTCCTACCGAAAATGTACGAATGCATTTCCAATCCAGGCTTAAGAAGGTCCGTCCTGTCTCCAAGATGTTCTTCGAGCAGGCCCCGCGCAAGGCCCTCTCCCAGCACTCCCGCCTCCGCCCGCCCCCAGTCCCCGCAAGGAACTCGAGCGGACCAACCGCCTGTGGCAGGCCCGGCTCAACGAGGCCTCCAACCACCTGCGGGACAGATCAGCATCCTCATCGAGCACAACCGCGAACTTGAGCAGACCATCGAGCTTCTCCGTTTCATCCTTGATCTCAACCCCAACGGTTTCTTCCCCTAGTCCCGGGGGCAGGAGTCTGCGTTCTAGAAAAGGCGGCTGTCCGTGCACAAGCCCCAGGGCCAGGAGGAGGGCCGGCAGGTCGATAAAACCAGACTGGCGATGAGCAGGGCCAGGAGGGGCAGACTATCCAAGAGCAGGCGGGTCTAGTTCCGTGAAGAGACCGAGCAAAACGATTTCACTGAGTCGGTAAAGCTGCTAAACTCGCGAGTGCTCGAACATCTTCAGCAGAGCAAGTCGGTGCGGTTCATAAACCAGGAGCTGCTGCGCTTCACTGAGAAGGACATGACCGAGGGCGAGCCGATCGACTTCGAGAGGCTGGGGAAGGGGGATGAGCACGAGGTGTCGTTCGAGGAGGAGATGTCGAAGGATGAGCTGACCCGGGAGCTGCAGAAGCGGGTCACCCAGTTCATAAAGAACACCTCGGACAAGAACTTTCAGAGCAAGCCGAACTCGATTCTCGAAATCCCTGAGAACAAGGAAAACAGCCTCAAGGGCATGCTGGCCAGCCTCGATCTGCGCAGGACCCTGGTCAGGGGAGGCGTCCAGGGGCTGGTTGACGAGGTCTGCAAGCTGCAGTTCAAGATGGGGCTGGAAAAGCAGCTGGTCAGTGCCCTCCGCCACACCTTTACCTACACCTGCTTCGAGAAATTCGTGTACATCTTCCACCTGAGCGACCGCATAGCCAAGCTTTACTAGGAGGCCTGCAAGGAGCTGTTCCAGGGCCTCGAGCGGGCAGAAAGCCACACCGAGTTTATTCAGGAACGCAGCCTCGCCGTGTAATAGAGCCTCGAGGAAAGCAGGCAGGCAGTCATCCAGGCCCGGCAGATGCTGATCGAGAAGACCGACCACGCCCGCCGCCGGCGCAAGGAGCTGGAAGGACTGGCCACCGAGCCGTGCTGCCAGCGAGTCACCCGCGCCTGCAAGGCAATCTTCGGAGAAACGATCGGGGACCTGGAGCAGGTGCTGAGCAGGCTGGGCTGACTGACGAATCACTTGAAGAAGCGGGCCTGCAGGGCTTGCAGGGCCTGCATAGCGCTGTTGTCCGGGTAGTTTGCCAGGCAATAGCTGAACATCTAGATATCCTCGGCCGCCACGTTGCAGTGGATCTCTGCCAGTTCTTTCCGGTCGTAGAGGCTGTAGTCCCCGTGCAACAGGGCCAGCGACCTGCCAGTGCACCGGCTGCCCATCTCCACTCGGGCCACCTCACTGTAGAAAGTCAAGAAGCCTCCCAGTTTCTTCTCGGCCTTCTTAAACCAGCTTTCTTCGCGAGCATTGTAAAAAGACAGGAATCGGACCAGGTCGTTTTTGAGTTGGCGATGGAAATGCTTTCCCTCGGAAATGCTTTTTTGAAGTGCTCCAGGAACTCAGCGGCAAAGACTGTGGCCTATTTCTCAGTCATACGCTTGCGCACCAGTTCGAACACCTCCTGCATGGAAAAGGTGTACTCGTTTACCTCCACACAGTACAGCATCAGCAATTCCCCGCAGTAAGCACTGCTGGCGGTTTGCGTCATTGAGGGAATCTCTCGCACGGCCTACTTGACGTACCGATCCACTCCTTGCTCTTGCTCGACGTAGTCCGTGATCGACAGGCCATCCAGCATCGTTTCCCGGATGAAGCGCAGGTTGTCCATCAGCCGGTGCAGTATGCCGGGGGGCACCTCGGGGTGGTGACAGAGCCGGACCAGCTCGCTCTTGAAGCGGCACCAGGTGGCAAAAGAGAGGCGGGCCTTATGACGGTGGATTTTGATGTAAGATCGCAGGGGCTCAAGACCGCTGCTCTGGAAGAGGAAGAACACCAGCAGGGAGCAAGCGGGGCGCGGCAGCTTGCCGAACTGCTCGAGGCGCTCTCTGACCGACTCGAGAGAATGGACTTGGAAGAACTCGTTGACCTGGGTGATGTAGAGACGGGCGTACTCCATGCGCTTGGCGTAGGCCATGAGCATGCGGGGCGTGATGTCGCCCTCGATGCCGGTGAGGACTGCGAAGAGGATGCTCTTGGCCCTGGAGTAGAGCAGGCTGGGCACCCCGAACTTGTGGATTTCCTTGAGCTCCTAAAAATTTAATTAATTGTACTCCCGGAAGATGAGGGCCAGGTATTCGCTGAACTTGTCGGTGAAGCGGGCCTCGTTCTTGTGCCGGAAGTACACCCGCAGCTCCTCGTGCTCGATCCCCAGCCGGAACCACTGCCGCCCCACATTCCCATAGAATTATTTTTTCTCCTCTTTTGTCAGATATATCAGTGAACGCTTCTTTTTTGTGTTGAACAGCCGTTCTCGAAAAAACCTGATCGTCGGCAGCCGCAGCGCCTGCTCCGGGTCTGCGCCCTCGCTCACCAGGCCATGCAGGGAACTGCTCCGCCACACCCCCTTGTCCTCCCGTTCCGGCCTTTTGAGCCGTAATTTCATTCCGCTGTTCTTTTTTAACATTTAAAATACATCCTAAAGGCAATTCTACAAAGAACTGGTACTGCCTGAACCTCGCACAAGCCGAAACCCGATGTAACGTACGAGTTTAGTCTATGGGCTAAAATAGAACCAAAAATAGCATTCCTTGAAAATAAAAATTTTAATTATTTAAATTATAATGCCAGCTATTAAGCAATACACGCACCTATTAATCAACTTAGCCATGGGTCACCGCTTGGCGTACTGCAGGATCAGTCTCCGAGCCACTTCGGACCTTGAACTCTGCAGGTCTGCAGTCGACTCGGCCCGCTCGTCCCCAATGTCACTCCGGGCTGGCTCTGTCGTTCCTACTGAGGATTCGAGGCTGCTCACCGACCCCTCCCCTGACGACAGTCTCGCCCGTAGCAACTAGTTCTAAGATCGGATTGCCTCGAAAGTGAGCAGTTGATTCCGCATCGTTTGCAGGTCTGCTGCCTGCCTCTCTGACTGCTCCCGGCAAACTTTCAGCTGTAGCTCATACTGCATTTGTAGCTCTTGTAGTTCTCCTCTACTGTCTACCTGCGGCGGAAGCTGGACCTGCTCGAGTTTGGCAAGCAGGGTCTCATTCCGCAATCGCTCTTGGTTAAGCTGCGCCTGCAAGTCACGGACCTTGGCGAGGTGCCGGTTGAGTTCACTGGCCATGGTCTTGGTGCCACTGAGCTGGTCCATCTGGATGGCCTGGCACCGCTCAAGCTGGGCTTTGTCCTGCTGCAGCTGCTCGTTCTCCTTTTTTAACCGGGAAATCTAGACCCTAATTCCCTGGCCTGAATTGTCAAGCTATTTGGTCCGGACATGAAGGGCAGTGATTTCATCGCGGAGGCGCTTGTTCTATTACTGCAGACGGCCCTCCGCCCTTTTGGCCTGCTCCTGCTCTCTCGCTTGTTGGTCTGCTGACTGCTTCAGCTGCACCTGTGCGGCTTGTTTCTCTGCCTCGGCCTGGGTGACTCGGCTTTAAAGCAGGTGCGACTGCTCATTTCTTTTTTCGGCTGCCAATAAACTTTGCTGAAGCGTCGAGATTACAGATTTCAGCTCTGCCAGCTCCTTAGTCTTCACCTCTGAAGAGACTGCTATTTGTCGAGACTGCTCTGCCTGCTGCATGTCTGTGGCGTGGTCCCTGTGGTAGCGCTATGCTTAAAGCTTGGATGCAGCACATTCAGACTTAAGGACCTCGACAGTATCGGCCAATAGTCCGCACCGCCTTTTGTACTCTGCCAGCTCGGGATCACAAACTGGCTAGGTGAGAGTGCCTCGGGACTAGTGAGTGTTTGCTTTCTGGTCCATTAGGAAATGCAGTTCAACGTTTTCTCTACGTAAAAAGGCCACGTATCTCTCCCGCTGCTCCCAGGCCTCGGGGTCTATGCCCTCGAACCTGGCCAGAGACTATTCCAGCTCGAGCTTGTCACGCTCGAGCTGTTCTTTGACAGTTTTCAGCCCAGCAACCTCCTGCAGCAAAGCCAGCTTGACCGCCTCGTCCGCTCTGACCGCCTCTAGCTGGCGCGAAATAGCAAGCATCCAGTCAGCGATGCGCTGGTCGGAGTGATCCTCCCGTATGCGGCCTGGCGCGACAGGCCTGATGACTACGCCTTACATGTCGTTGCTGTTAAATAAAATTACGATGCGCATCGAGTCACAGGGCAGGTACACTGCGGAGGTGGACGCGGACAGGCTCCGGCAGCAGCTGGAGGACCTGGTCCGGCAGGGCAAAGTGCCCAGGAGCCACGCCGGATTCTAGTGGCAGGCGAGTCCGGGCAGGCAACCCCTAGACCTTAAAAGAAGCAACCCAAAGATTAGCCCGCATAAAAAGAAATGACCCCTCGATTGACCCAGAAATGCAAGGCGATGCAAGATTACCAGAGGACGATACTGCGGACTCTCAAGTCTTCCAGTGGCCTGGACAGCAGCTTCTCCAGGCAGTACGAGGAATATGTGGAGCTGCAGGACAAGCCCACCATCAACGCCCAGTCCCAACGCCTCATGCAAAAGACCACGCGCCAGATCGTCCACGAGCGACTGTACGAAATGGCCAAACAGGAGCCTGCCAAGCCGTAACCTGACCCCAAACTGTTCCGGGACAGACCATGCATCAACAAATCGAAGATCACAGCCACCTTCGACTAGAGACAACAGGCCTATCGACTGCGTAGGATTCAGAAGAACAGTTTTTGGAAGATTTGAACTCTGCCGAGCATCGGCACCGGCCTTCGACTGGGAGGACCCCGGATTCCAGGCCGCCGCGCATCAAGGTGCGGCACACCCAGCGCAGCTTGATGCTCCAGAACGCCAACAATACCATTTCGGTGGCGCTCCGGGAGGCGCTTGATCGCAGCGTGGACTTCGACAGCTATCTGCACAGCGATGAGAACTTTCTGTTTTAATTAGAGAGCGAGCGGCAGGCTCGTTCTTTCGAAAAGGATATGGGCATGGTGCGTACCCGTCGCCTGAGCAAGTAGCCGGAACTCGGTCCCCGGCTGACCAGAGCAGAGTACCTGCGCCGGGTGAAGCTGCTCGAAGAGGGACAGGCTCGCGCCCGGCTGCTCTAGCGCCAAAAAAAGCTGAAAGCCTTAAAGAAGGACATCTCTCGGTTCTACTATGAGTGTGATTTCATTAATCAATCGTATGTTCGTGCCTGCGGCATAGCCTCTCGACTCGACCTCAAAGGCCTCGGCTGTCGATTGGAGTGCGTCGGTACTTAAACACGAACAAGGCCAGCACCAGTCCCCAGCAGCGATACGAAGATCACTCCCATGACGATCTCATGAAGAACAAGTCCATCCTCTCATACCCGTAGTCACTCTTGATCGTGACTGTCTCCTAGGAGTAGCAGCGGGGGTACGACTCGTTGCGGGCCTATGAAAGCAGAGAGGTTGCGCTCTGAGCAAGTGCTGATCCCCTGGAGGTTGTAGATGGCTCGGTGACTTTTCTTGCCGGCCGTACAGGCGATGGTGATCGGTCTCACATACAGTGCTAACAGCTTTATCCCCGGCTGTGAAGTACGTAAATCGCGAAGGACAGGTGGTTTGCGAATCGCATGATGTTGAGGATGCTGGCTTATAGGACGTCCACGTCCAGCACGGCCAGCATGTTGTCCGTTTCGAATGGCCGCCTGTCCTGCGCCCACCAGCCGGATGCCCCGGCGCGAGGTCAGCACAAGCATGTCCTCAAACGCCGTCGCGTGGTGCAAGCTGTCTGTCATCCGTAAACAAACGGTTCAGATTTAAGCCTTTATCTGTAATAAAGAACTCTACCGCGTAGTCCCGCACATGCCCGAGACTGCCTGTCACCACCAGCGTGTTGCCTGAAACCGAGAGGGTCCGCATGCTCACTGTCGGCAGCTAGACCTCGTGCAGCAGGCTCGAGGCTGACTTCTCAATCGCAAAGACTGCCACGGTTCGAGCGGTTGGTCAGCTGGTAGACCCGCAGGCGGGAGGCAAAGGCATCCGCCTTCATATCAATGACGCCTTCAACGTTGACCCTGCCTATAGTGAGACGGTCGGTCAAGCCTTTGCTGATATTGAGTATGTCGTATTTCATCGAGTAGATCTCACCACTGCGGGCCACAAACACCACATGGCTCTCGAACTTGAGGATGTCGTAGCAATCCGGCTTCTATTCGGTAGGGTGGACTACCAGTTCGGAGTTGCCTTACTTAGTAGAGGATCAGGAATGAACTGTGTCTGCAGAAGAACATGAATAGCATTCGGTTCTTGATTTGATCTAGGAAGAACACGAAACCCCTGTCTTCCTTCTGCACCTGTAGTTTCTCCTTCGGCATATAGGAGAGGTAAGTGCCCCTCGGCCTTACTGACTATCTTCTTCTTCTAGTAGCCAGCACCATAAACTTAAAGTCGCCGGTCACCACCATCACGAGACCCTGTTCGTAGAAGGGCACATGGGCCAGAATAGTCGTATTCTCAGGAAAGAAATTTATGAAGAGTCGATTTCCTGGACTGAGGAGAAGGAGCGGCCCTCGACCTTGCAGGACAGCTGTAGGAGGTTGCTCATTTCCTTGCTTTAGATCTTAACCGAGTAGGCGTAGGGGAAGCGAGGGTGTGCTTGACGTGCTACTCCGTGAGGGACAGCCATTTCCTTAACAACGACGGGAGTCTCCTCCCGCGCCAGACAAACGAACAAGGTCAGAGCAAGAATCATAAATGTTCTTTAGAATGGTAGATTAATGGTCATTGGCATTGGCGGTCCAGCAGGGCCTCGAGGTCGACCCGCCGCTTGAGCTGCGGGAACACCTCCCCGAAGCCCCGCTCGATGATGGCCGTGGTCTCGTGGTTTTCCGGCACCAGCACCTCATACAGCATGATCTCAGGGTTCATTATCTCGATCAGCGGGATCTCCAGCCGCAGAGACAGCCCCCCCACGCCCCATCCAGGGATGTTCCGGTAGTGCTTTTCAGAGTTCACTCCCTTGCACTTCTTGTAGAGCTTGCCGTCCTCCAGCTTCACCCGGTCGGTCTGCACGCTGGCGCATTCCTGCATCATGACATGTAGGGAGTCTGTGTCCGCGCGCTCCACCAGGAAGCGAGTCCAGCCCATCGTCAGATCCAAGCTAGTGCACCACCTCCCCGCCGTCCTCCAGCAACAGCTTGAAGCACTTGAGGTTGGCCGCGTAGAACTGGCCCTTATAGCTGAAGGGATAGGATATCGTGACACGCGTGTCTCAGCAGGATGCTCTCAAAGTCTTTGGGCAAGTTACGGGTCTTATTCTTGGCGATGGTGTAGGCACTCACGATTTTTGACAGTGGGCCGATCTTTTGCAAGTCGCACTCCAGGTTGTCCCGACGAACGAGCGAGTCAGCAAGTCGCTGAAATTGCATTCGGTTTCAGACGGCGCGTGCGAGTACCGCTTGAGGACACCCACCCGATTCCCCGGAGAGTTTGAAGGAGCCGGCCTTGCGGAAGGGCCTTTCCTTGATGGTGGACAGGATTTCCTCTTTGGCAATGTCGTCCTCCTGGTCGATGGTTTTGGGACTAAGCTTGAAAGAACCTGCGCTGAGAGACGCTGAGCAGCTTGCACTTCCCCAGCCTTTCTCGTGGCATAATAAATACAATCGGGGCTAGCTTAATCCGGTGAGTTCGGGCTGTGAAGAAAAATCAACCGCAATAAATTAAAGTAAAGACAATAAAATTATGTTGGGAACGGTATCGCAGGCCCGCCTCTGCGCTCTCCTCGAGCAGTTGGCCGAGGGCGAGAAGAAGGCCGAGGCCGCGCGCCAGCAACTCGCCTCCCACCACCTCTTCCAGCCCCTGACCGCTTTCCACCGCGTTGACAGGGCCGAAAAGGGATCGGTCGTGCCTCAGGACATCAGACTCTTCCTCGAGGAGAACGGGATCCACCCCACCGAGGCAGAGCTTGTACGTTTTGTTTAAGTCGGCCGATTCGCAGCGCATCGGGCAGCTGAGCAAGGAGGAGTTCGCTAAGGACGATTCTTCCGAAGGTCAATGATTCTTAGCTGATACGGCCTTGGCTCGGGTCAATTCGCTGGTTGACCACGATTAGAGACTGCCAACGGAGGTGGAGTTTCAGCTAGCAAGGGTGCTCTAGCAGGTGGTGCTCAACCACCGCATCAGCGAGGTGTCCAGGGCAGATCTCCATCTCCTCCTCGGACTACTCGCCCATCGCGGCCCTGCAGACGCTTGACCTGGACCGCGACGGAATAGTGCGGCTGGATGACTTAGACGCCTTTCTGCGCAAAAACGGAAGGACACTTTCTAAAGAGACCTTGGCACACATGCTCGGGCCATAGACTAGGACCGTGACGGGTTAGTTAAATCGGCTGAGCTCTATGAGGCGCTTAACCCATTTGACAACTTTCCGTATCCAGGTTTTAAAGTGGCCCGGCAATCGGAAGGCCTGAATGAGAGTCTGACTCGCTCGCGGCAAGCGGGCCAGCTCATGCACCGAGAACAAGTTCTTGAAAGGATCGCGCTCGAAAGAGCCGCAGAGGCTGATGCCATTGGACGCCTGGAGGCCAGTCTGGCCCTGGAATCGACCGTGGCTAGGTCTCGACTGTAAGGAGAACTCGCCTATCAGTCTTTAAGACGATCCAGAGAGCTTGAGAGGGCAGATCAGGATTGCTTGCGAAGATCAAGGAAGAGCTTGCTCTCGAACTGGACAGGGAACGGACGTTGGCCATTAGGAGGTCTCGCCTCTAGTAGGAACTAGACCGAGAAAGGAGAGCGGCTCTGGAGGCAGAAGCACTGGCTAGTGAGCGAAGAGCCATCCTCACAGCCAAGCACGAGAGAGAGGCTCGGCGTGAGCTTGAACTATAAGCCTTGCAGAGAGAGAAGGACCGAAAGAGGAAGCGAGGCTGGCTGAAGCATTGCTGGCTGAGCAGAGGAGAACTGCAGAGCGGGAGTCAGAACTCGTGTTGGAGAGAAGACGGAGAATTCATGAAGGAGGAGGAACGGCGCCTGAGGGAACTCGAGTTGCTGCGCGTCCGAGAAAGAGAAGATCAGCTAAGATTCGAGAAGGATCGTAGACTCGAAGAACTGAAACTGGCCAGGCTGCGGGAAGCTGAGAGGAGCAGGATTTAGGCGGTCGATCAGAACGCGGCTCTCCAGCGGGTGACCGCGCGGCTGGCAGCCTCACAGCTGGAAGAGGAGCGGGACCGCTCGCGAATGCGATTAGAGAGCGAGCTCAAGAGAAGCAGGCTGGAGCGAGAGCTAACAAAGTCGGTGCTCGAGCGGGAACTGGAGAAGACGCGATCTCGAGAGACTAAGCCCGGAGGGAGCGTCTGCTGCAAGGGTACGCAGATTTTGATGAGATGGATGGATGGGATGGGTCAATAATTGTCCGGGCTGAGCTTGCCCTACTAACCCTCCTGGGATTGTTCGTTTCCCTTCTTGTTCTCTTCTTCCTCTTCTTCTTCATTCTCCCCGAACGGAGTCTCTTTAGAGCCCAAATCCTCCTTGTCCTAGAAGGGCTCGGCTTCAGTCTTGCGAGAGTAGGCCATGTAGGCCACGGCCATGATGAGGATGAGCAGGACCACGCACATGACTGCGATGACGATGATGGCCCAGGCCGGCAGCGGAAGGATCGAGACGCACTACTGCTATTCGTTGAACTCGAACCCTGAGCTGCACGACAGGCAATTCTTGGGGTTGCTGATGCAGCTCTGGCAGGGGTCTTTGCAGGTCACGCAGGCCGAGCCCTGCAGGACGAACCCCGAGGTGCAGGAAAAGCACTCCTCCTGGCTCACACAGGTGCTGCATCTGGACAGGCAGCTCCTGCAGCTGGTGCTCCCTGAAAGCATGTAGTAGCTGATCGCACACTGAAGGCAGTTGTCCAGGGCCGCGCAATTCGCACAGTTCTGCATGCACGGCAGGCACTGTCCGGCCTGCACGGCCTGCCCAAGGTAAGTGCCTATCCCGCAGATGTCACACTGTGAGGCCGACGAGCACGACACGCACCCTCTGGGACAAGGCACGCAGGTCTCCGAGCTGACGAAGAAGCCGATAGCACAGTGCTGGCACTGCTCTTGCGAAATGCAGGCGTCGCAAGGCGCAGTGCACCTGCTGCAGGTGTTGAAGCTTAAGAAGTAGCCTGCAGGGCAGGTCTGGCAGAAGGTCGAGTCGATCGTGCAGGTCAGGCAGTTATCAGAGCAGGGAGCGCAACTCGCCTCAGACAGGAAAAACCCTGGAATGCAGGACACGCAGTTCGAGGAGTTGCCCACGCAGCTGATGCAGGACAGGTCGCAGGCCCTGCAGCAGGACATGTCGTTGATCACGCAGCTGGCCAGGTGGAAGTACAGAGGCAGCTGGCACACATTCCGGAAGCAGCCAGCGAGGACAGCCTGAACCCGTTTGAGCAAAGGAGGCAGACCCCCGTCATCGAGCAGAAACGGCAGTTGGTAGCACAGGCCAAGCAGGTGGTAGCGTCGATGGGGAAGTACCCTCCCGCGCAGAGGACACAGTCACTGTCAGTCCCGCCAGTGCATAGTGCGCAGGCCTGGGTGCAGGCTGTGCAGGTGGTCCCCTGCAGGTACAAGCCAGGACTGCAGATCTGGCAGGCAGTAGCACTCACGCAGAACTGACAGTTCGGGTTGCAGGCCTGGCAGGACCCCGCATTGAGGAAGGTGCCAGCAGTGCAGCTAGCGCAGGCAGTAGCTGAGGCGCAGATGAGACAAGAGGCGCCGCATCCGGCACAGGTGGAGCCTGTCAAGAAAGCATTGGCAACACAGGAGTTGCAGTTGGAGGGGCTGATGGAGCAGTCAAGGCAGAGAGTGTCACAGGCGACACAGGAGTTGCCGGATAGGTAGCTGCCGATAAAGCACACAGAACAGACCCTGTCGGAGGGGCAATGGTTGCAATTCGAGGAGCAGGACAGGCAAGACTCGCCTTCCAGGTAGAAGCCCGGCTCGCATTTCAGGCAGATGTTGCCCACCCCGCAGTACAGGCAGTGCGACTCGCCTCCGCCGCACGCCAGGCAGCTGTTCGTCTCCGACAGGAAGAACTCCGGCTGGCAGGACAGGCAGAAGGTCGCGCTCGTGCACTCGAAGCAGTTGTTCATGCAGCTCGAGCAAGCGGTCCCCATCAGCCAGAATCCCGCAATGCACTTGCTGCAGACCGTGGTCGAAATGCACTCCGAGCACCCGTTTCACGCAGGGCATGCAGGCTCCCGCGTTCAGAAAGCTGGTGGGCCAGCAGGTCCCGCAGTTGGTGGGCAAGGCGCCCGTGCAAGTCCTACAGGTTCCGTGGCAAGCCCTGACACACGCTCGTGCTGACGAAAAAGCCGGGACTGCACTGCCGGCATATCGTCGTCGAAATGCAGGCCACGCAGGGGGGCTCGCAGGCATGGCAGGTGTTTCCGTCGAGGAAGAACCAGCCACGCAGCCCACGCAGGCCTCAACACTCGTGGAGCAGACCGTGCATCGGGAGTTGCAGGGCATGCAGGCGTTAGCGAAGAGTGCGAAACCTAGGGCGCACTTGGTGCAGTTGCTTTGGTTGATGCAGAAGAGGCAGGTGACCGGACAGGCCGTGCAGGTGCCTGCGTCCACAAACTGTCCTGCCACGCAGGTAATGCAAGTCGTGGCTGCAGTGCATTACAGGCAGGGGGCCGTGCAGGCGGAACACGCCCCTGCGTTGTTGAAGAAGGCGGGCTCGCAGCGCAGGCAAGTCGCTGAGGCGCAGTGCTCGCAATTCGCGGAGCAGGCGCTGCACGTGCCTCCCGCCACGAAGAAGGCGTTGGCGCAGCGAGAACAGGCTGTGGCTCCGGTGCACTCCTCACAGTTCGCGGGGCAGTTCGAGCAGGCGCCTGCAGTTTCGAACTGACCAATGATGCAGTAGACGGTATCTCCTGGGGGCAGGACAGTCGGTTCCGGTCAGCTACTCGGTTCGAGAAGCACGAGGTACACGCGTTGGCGACAGTGCAGGTCCTGCAGGGAGGAGTGCAGGCCGTGCAGGTGCCCGTCGACAGGAAGAAGCCAAGCTCGCACCGATCGCACTGGCCTGTCGTGCTGCAAACCAGACAGCGGGGGGAGCAGAGCACGCAGGCGCCGTTGTTGTTGCGGTAGCCAGCGATGCCAAGCGATGCACGTGTCGGCAGGTGAGGCAAGTGGCGCAGTCATTGGTGCAGGCGACACAGTTGCCGACATTGGGGAAGAACCCGACACCGCACTGGAAGCAGTTGTTGGCACTGCTGCAGCCCAGACAGTTGGTCGCGCAGGCAGTGCAGCCCATCGTGTTGTCGACGTAGAAGGCCAGAGCGCAACGATGGCAGGTGGTTGCTCCCGTACAGAACAGGCAGTTGGCCAGCGTGCAGGCGATGCAGGCGTTCATCGTGTCCAGATAGAAGTTGGACCGCGCACACGTCGCACGAGGTGGCCGAGGTGCACTGCAGGCAGTTGGTGGAGCAGGCGGTGCAGGCGCTGGCTGTAGACAGGAAGGCACCTGGCGAGCACATGTGGCAGGTGGTGGCCGAGGTGGTGCAAACCGCGCAGAGGGGGTTGCAGGGCAGGCAGTTGTTACTCGTCACAAAGAAGCCCGTCATGCAGGCCTAACAGGTGGTGATGGAGTTGCAGGACAGGCAGTTGGGCTTGCAGACCACGCAGGAATTGCCTGCCAGGTAGAATGCCACCCCGCAGCCGAAGCATTCGTTGGGGCTCGGCCCGAAGCAGCTGATGCACCGGGCGTGGCACATCGTGCATATGCCGCTCGCAGAGTAGAACCCTCCAGCGCAGGTGTCGCACAGCACGCTTGAATGGCACGCCAGGCAGTTATCCGCGCATGGCGCGCACGAGTGAGTTCAGCTCGTAGAACCCAATGGAGCAAGTCAGGCAGTTGGTGCCGGCAGTGCACACATCGCAGTTTGTGATGCAGGTCGTGGCATGTCCCGCCGTTGACGCTGAACTGACCAACGGGGCAGACCACGCACAGGTTGTTATTGGCCTGGAAGTTGGGCAGGCAGCCAGTGCACATCGTCGCGGAGGTGCAGGCCTTGCAGCCCAGCGGACAGAGTGTGCAGACCATGCCGGCTGAGAAGAACCCGAGGGAGCAGCTGAGGCAGGCCGTGTTGCCCTGCCCGGTGCAGAAAGTGCAGGCTATGTCGCAGGCCCGGCAGCTCCCCAGCAGGCTGAACCACCCCAGCGCGCAGTTCAGGCACAGGTCGGAGTTCATGCAGGCCAGGCAATTCACCGGGCACTTGAGGCAGATCGAGGCCTCGGCACGGAGGGCCCGTAGCCCAGAGAGCAGCCCAGGCAGGAGAGTGCTCGAGAGGGGCTGGCTGCAAGCGATGCAGGACTCGTTGGCACTGCTGGCAGCAGTCGGGGCAGCTGTCCAGCACGAAGATCTGGCTGTTCCCGCAAGTAATCTCGAAGCACAGGATCGGGTTGGCGGACTGGACACGTAACCGTTGGCGCACTCCAGGCAGTTGTTGGTCTGCACACAGATCCGGCAGGAGGCCCGCGCAGGCAGTGCACGAATTGCTTGAAAGGAAGAACCCGGGATTGCACTCGACGCATTCGTTCACAGCCTGCGGGCACTGGGCGCAGTTGCCGGTGCAGGCCGTGCAAACCCCCTGGACCATGGAAAAGCCCACCTGGCAGGCCAGGCAGGGTCACCGAGTTGCCGAAGCAGAACTGGCAGCTCAGCGGGCAGATCTAGCACGTGGCCTGAGCCGTCAGGATGAAGTTGTCGTTGCACACTCTGCAGATGCTCGTCCCCACGCAGACTCAGGCACGGGAAGGGGCAGGACAGGCAGTGCGACTGCTCCTGGGTAGTAGCCCGACACGCAGTGATGCAGTCCGAGACGCCGTGCCGCAAGAGTCACAGGGCAGCTGGCACGGCTCGCAGGCCGTCCCTCGTTGGAACACAAACCCTATCTTGCAAGAAGAGCAATAAAGCTTTGGGGTCCGTAGCAGACCAGGCATGCCTGGGTTAGCAGGGCTCGCATTGCACCCGGCGTAGAACCCAGCCACGCAAGAGTCGCAGACCTGCACCTGGGTGCAGATCAGGCAGTTGAACGGGCAGATGGTGCACTGCCCGACCTCCAGGACATATCCATCCTGGCAGATCTGGCACAGCCCGCCGCGGCAGTCAAGGCAGCCGCCCTATCCGATCTGGCAGGTGATGGGCCCCTGCGACCTAACTGTCGTTGCCAGCAATGGCAAATAGGACATTTGATATTAATTATGTGATTTCAAACCAACTGCGTTATTTTCGGCTAGGCACTGGCTCCAGCACAGTTGTATTCTAATATCGCCCGGTGCGTGCTCGTCGCTGAGGTGGGCCCCTGACTCCTCGCCCTCCACCAGTAGCATCGCCTCGTTCTCGTAGCGAACCACCTCACCGGCGCACATGATCTCGAGCCCCTCGATGAAGGCCTTGCCAGGGGCGGAGGCCGATGAGCTTAACCTTGAATTCCTGGCGGGCGCGGACCTGCTTGACCAGGTGAGGAATCTTGACCGGAGCCTGCCCGTCCGTGTTTTTATGGATAGGCTATATAATTCTTCGCTGGGGGAGTGCGGCTCGAACCTTAGCATCACTTTCGACACCCTGTGTCACTGGCACCTGCACCTGCACCGGCGCAGTCAGCCGCCCCTCCGCCAACGCTCAAGTACCCCGCCTCCACCCGCACCCGCTACACCTGGTCCGACCCGTAGCGCACTTCGAACTCCCCCACCTGCTTGTGGAACACGCCCTACTTCTTGGGGCAGGCCTTTATCGCGAATTGAAGCACTTCACCCGGGAACAATTAGTTCGTCGGTCAGCCCGGGCAAGACCTCACAGTCATACAGGTCAGAAAGCATGCGCACACTGTTGAGGAGCAGGCTCTTGAGGGGCTTGGCCTTAAGGCGGAGAGCGATGTACAGTGGAAAGGCGAGCATGTCCCCTTTCATGCACGGTCCTGGTCTCGACCTCGAACGGCCGGTCCGCTCTGACCTTCAATTCTTGCTTGATCTCGGTCTCAGCATTCTGCCCCTTGTCCTTGCTTTTGGAGGAGATCACGATAGTGAAGGTATACTGGTCCTCGCAAAGGGAAGGCAAATTGGATGAAAGGCTCGATTTCCTTGGAGACAGGGGCCTGTGTAAATCTGTTCTTCCTTGGCCAGCACGGCTCCGCCTCGGTGGATCAGAATCTTGACCTGCACGCTCATGAGCTCTTCGTGGCCGGTGTACTTGATGCGGTAGAGGAACACGTAGCGCTCGCCCAGGTCGACTCCCAGCACGTTGGCAGGCAGAGAACGAGTCTCGAAGTAGAGGCAGCTGACCCCCTTGATTTTGCGCAGCTGGGCCTGGCTGCGCAGCATGGTCTCGCTGGCCTCCATGAAGGGGTACAGTCTGATGTTGAACGCCGCCATTTTATGTCTGAGTACGAGCAGCGCCTGACCAAGCGAGTGGCGGAGCTGACGGCAGGGATCGAGCGCCAGTACCAGCTGCCTCTCAGCCGCGGTCATGGAGGTCCAGGCTCGTCCCCAGGCCACCCAGCCCGATATCATCTACGACTAGCTCCGCTGGGAGGACAAGGACCCTCTCGTTCTGCTCGGGCTGAGTGAAAAACTGATCAGCAGGATGCTCGAGCTGAACTACTCCCTCATGAGCAGGCAGGAAGTCCTGCCCGCGGTCTTTGAGGCGGACCTCTCTCCCGAGACAGCGATGGCCCGCTACGTGGATTTCAGCAAGCGCTACTCCCAGTAGATCGACGCCCTCAAAGTGCGCAACCTGACGCTGGAATACCTCCTGCAGAACTACCAGGAAAAACTGCGGGTAAAGCGAGGCCTTCGGGCAGCAGCAGCTGATCGAGTCCGCGGAAAAGCACGACTCGACTTCCTCAAGGAGGAACTGGTCCAGATGCTGTTCACTCTGCGCAAGAGCGAGCAGGTAGAAAAGCAGGGCAAGGAGGATATCAAGAAATTGGAGCTGAAGAACCAGGACATCCGCATCCGCAGCGACAAGATCATGGAGGACTATGCCCGTTCCGAGGCCATCAAGAAGGAACTGGGTGCGCGAGAAGCAGGTTCTCCGCAACAAGTGGGCCCTTGCCCTCTCCGACCTGGAGAAGAAATTTTAGACCTCCCTCCGCCTTGAGCTGACCAAAAAAATATGAGTGCATTTATAGACCGCACTTCCACCTTCGAGGAGGAAGACACCTTCGCCGAGCGCATCCTCGGTATCGAACCCGCGCGCCCTCGACCCCCTCGTCCTCTTCGAGAGCCTTGAACGCACTGCCCCCAGCACCAGTCCCTCCGCAGCCCCAATGTCCTCATCGCGGCTTTTAAAGCCTTACGGTCGTGCTGGAAGGCACGCTGCAGCACTTCAACTCTCTAGGCGGCTCTCATAAGGTGCCAGGAGGAGCAGTTCAGCACTTGGTGGCCGGCAGAGGCGTGATGGTCGCAGAGTGGGGTGACTGGAAAGGCATAGAAATGTGGTTCAGCCTGTCAGCCAGGCGCATGGGCTGTCCCGAGCTGTTCCACCCTCGGTGAGCAAGACATTCCTTCGATACACTCACCCTCCATACGAGTCAGTGGTACTGGCTGGTGCTTACCTGGGCTAAATCAGCCGCATTGGGCTGGACTGCGGGGCAGTCGTGCTGCTGGCCTAGCTCAAAACCATGTGTACGGAAGGGATCACGGTCAGTCCGGGTCACAACGTATCATCTATGTGTTGCGGGGTAAGGCAGAGGTCAATCGTCAGTTCGGGGTGGCAGCCAAAGAGTACGCCTTCCTAGAAAACCACGAGCGGGGGGGTCGTGGAGGTCAAGGCACTCGAAGAGACTTAGTTCGTGCTGGTTTCATACGCGGCGGGGGGCAGGCTCCTACGTGTTCGGACCGTTCGTGGGGAGCTGCCGAGAAGAGACTGAGAAGGCGGTCTGGGACTTCGGAGCACAGCAAGAACGGGTTCGAGAGACGGGACTGGCAGCCGAAAGCTTGATGGGTGCATGATGGGTGAATCAGTGACCAACTCAGGTTATCGCGGATGAACTCACGGATGGGGGCGATTACATCCCGCCTGACTTTGAACCGATTGTGGCTCATGGTCTTCGCGAAGTGGGAGCTCACCCGCTTGCCCATGCTCGACAAGTTCGGCCACCAGGCGCCGCCCTTGCTAGACGTCCACCACCTCGTCCTCCTCCCCGTGGATTATCAGGACTGGGCAGTCCGCGCTCCGCATGTTGTCCACGTTGCGGAAAGACTCCTTCAGACAGTAGCCACAGCACTTCGCGTGGGAAATCGCCACTTCTTGCAGGCTAACGAATGGCGAAATGAGGATCAGTCCTGCGGGCCGGTACTGCCACTGAGATAGGTGGCCGGGCCGGACCCCAGCGACCTGCCCACCAGGATGATGTTGCGGTCCCCGAGCTTGCGGGCCAACGACTCGTAGAGGATGGCTGCCTGTTTGTAGATCAGTTATTCGCAAGGCTCCTGGTCGTTCATCAACCCGTAGCCTGGGTACTCCGCAATCACAATGTTCACCCTCAGCTCGAGCTCAATCACGTCAGTGAAGGCCTTGGACTGGAAGTCACTTTCGGAGTTGCCCGTGAAAGAGAAGACCATGGTGCGGGGCGTGTTCGAAAGGCCTGCTCTCTAAACGGCGATGATGCTGCTGCCCTCGCAGTGCAGTTTCAGCAGCGAGAGCCCTCGAACTCGGTGTTGTCCTCGGCCCGGCCCATCCCGAAGTAGACAATCGACTTGCACTCGCACAGACCCATCCAATATCGTTAATTTAAAATCAGGGTCACTTTGCAGATCCGCCAGGACAGTGAGTTCTTCTTCAGAGATGCGTATCACGTGAATTCTTTGATTCCTGCCAGCACCCGCAATTCCTCCACACTGAATTGGCTGTTTTGGTTGCACAGTTTAGAACTTAGGGTGCAGTTATGCTTCAGAATTCAGAAAGTTGAATTTTAAAAATAAAATAAATTAAACAGAATTTATTTTTTGTGAAATTGCTGACACAAAATAATAGATCATAATTGTTCACCGCTTTCTGCCTCGACATCTTCCCAGATGGGCTGCTTGCCTATAGGCAGATGCTCTCTCATCATTGCTGGATTTTTGGTTCTCCAGGTACTTTTCAAAGGCCTGCTTGTAAGCCTCTTTAAAAACTTGTGTTGTCTCTTCATCTCCTGATCACGAATCTTCTCCCAGTCAATGATCGGCCTCTCCTCCTTCTTCTCGACCTCGGCCGGCTCCTCCCCCATGCCCATCTTCCGCTGATACAATAGCAGTCGGCTGGTCATCATGAAGACCAGACACGTCTGTATAGAGGAGCAGCCGCTCAGGCACAGCCAGGATGATGCCCGCCAGCAGCAGTTGGTGCGGACATGGCCTCGAAATTTCTGTGCAGCTCGAGCAGGTGCTGTTTGGTTGAGTCACACTTGAGCCCATAGGAAAGTTGTCCGAACATCGGGGTCAGGACACTCATGGCGGACCGCCATTCCTGTCCAAATAACGCCGGACGTTGTCATATCCCTGTTCCATTAAGCTAAGGTAGCTCCGCAGGAAGACGATGCGGTCGTTCAGCTGAGGCGCGATTGCCTGCCCGTAGGCCTGCAGGTTGGCTGTGTGGGACAGCACCACCGCCTTGCAAGGATCACAGGTCGTCCAGCACGTACAGCGAGAGAGCTGAGTTCACCAGAGCTTGGTAAGACGATCCTGCTGGGTAGTTGGGGGTCTGGATTGCAGTTGGAACAGGACAGGCTCGATGACTCAATCTGCAGACAGTGGTAGGTTAGTCTAGGATAAGGGAGGGCCACTGTCGGAATGTTCTGGCCGCAGCCTTGGTCGAGAAGACAAACTGCAAAGTTAGGTCCACTACAGCTGTCCTTCGTCAGAGAGGCCCCAGTAGCGAGGGTGCATGCCTCTAATTAGTCGAAGACGGCCTGCGCTCCAGTGCCGTTGATCTTCTCAGGAAATATGATCTCCAATTCCATCGCCTAATGAAGGTACTTGGCAGTGATCAGAAAGGAATCAGGAATGTCGAAGGCTTTCACACGTCGACCACCAGCGTGAGTTCGGTGTGGTAGTCGGCGGGGATCAGGCCGGGTGATGGTGAAATACAGTTATTCAGGGTTGCGCAAGCACAGCATGAAGTTGTTCGGGCATGCCAGCTCGGACAAGTCGTAGTCAGCAGGATTGACAGTCATATCGTTGAAAGTGGCAGAAAGCTGAGCTGGAGAAGAAGGCGGATGCCATGAGCAGGCTGGTGAACAGCAACAGCAGTACGGTGGAGCAGGCCGAGCAGAGCCAGGCCGCATAGGTGGCCCGCAGACAGGCCGTAGTGATAGAGCATCAGGGGGGCCAGCACCACCAGCATCGCCAGCAGGTTGGAGGCTAGACCCAGCGACAGCGACAGCACATACCCGCCCACAAAGAACAGGTCCACCGTAGACTCGATCGACGCGAGGGGTGTCCGAGAAATTGACCAGCGCCAGGGAAGTCGAGTAGGAGATGATGTACGAGCCGCTGACCACCTGGTTCAGCCAAGAGAAGAAGGAGTTCCGGTACAGGGTGTTGAGCGCCCTGTTCGTGGCCAAACCGCTCCTTCAGCGTGGTGATGCCGCCGACCATCGCAGTCCAGCTGTCCAATTCAGCCTTGATTTATGAGCAGTTGCCCGCGAAGGGCTACAGGTCCACGTCTGGAGCCGTCTTTCGGGTCCTTCACTGGCAGGGGCCCGCAAAAGGCTTGGTAGTACAAGTCCAGTTGAGTCGGAGTCGGGCACCACAAAGGAGGAGCTGGACAGGAAGGGGCTCTGGATTGTGGAGGCCAGGTTGTTGTAGACCACTTTGACGCGGTCGGTTAATCGCTGGACGTCCTCCATGTCGATGCTCGCAGCGCTGGAGTTTAGGCCTGGGTGACCCCTCGCCAATTTCCAGCAGGATTCTTTGGGCCTCGCACAGTCCTTGCTTGGTGCCCAGCCGGGGCCTCGTTGGCGATGATCAGCCCCATCCCTGCGAGCAGCACCACCGTCAGCCCGCACAGGGCAGTCATCACCCCCGCGCGGGCGATGTTCGTGTAGGAGTACAGCTGGTCCTTGCAGCAGCCCACGTAATGCCTCAGGACCACCTGCAGGCCGCAGATTAGCCAGCCCGTGAGCGCCAGGAGCAGGCAGACCGCGCAGGGTATGAGCACGGGCAGGCCGGAGAGCAGCTCCTGGACGAGGGCGTAGGAGGAGTAGTTGGTGTAGAGGGGGCATGACGGGTGTCGAAGGGGACAGCTTCAACGAGAGAGCCTGCCAACTGCCCCCCGCCGAAGAGGATCTGCTGCTGCGTGCAATTTCATAAACTCGTCAGGGCCGGTTGAGCATCTCCAGGATCACAGTCTTGATCTTCACGCTCAGGAACATCAGCTCAGACACCTCGTCCTGCAGCCTTTCGTCCGACCCGCTGATTCAGCAGGACCGCCTTCTCCTCGCACTTCTGCCGGATCCGCTCCTCCTCCGCCCGCAGCAGCTGGAGCTTTTCTTCGCCATCGGGCATCGCCAGCAGCTGGCTCACCTTCCGCTTCTGCTTTTTGCGCAGGATGACCCGCTGGCCGTCCTGGTCCTTCCGCAGCTACTGCAGGTAGTCCGGCTGCTTCTTCGGAGGCTCAGGCTTGCGAGTCTGACTGTGATGCTTTCTGCGGAGCATCTTGGCCTGCTCGAGGTAGAGAGGTTGCCCATCTGCCGCTGCTGCTTCCCCGAAATCTCTACTTTTTCAATGCTAGCACAGGAGACGCCGCTTTGGGACTATTGTCTCTGGCCTGCTTCAACTGCTGTCGTAGGTGTTCAGTGAACTATTTGCACCGGACGAGGTTGGCCTTCTTAGCCTCCTCCTTCTCGCGGACCAGCTTCTCCTGCTCGCGGTGCTGCTACTCGAGCCTGGCCCGGGCGCGAGTGGCACCCACCTGAGGCGGCTTGTAGCTGGCGCAGGGGATGCGGACAGCCGCAGTCTCGTTGCGCATCCGCAGGTAGTTCTCTTCGTGGGAGTTTTATCTCATTAGGCTAAAATTGTGGGCCTTCCTCCGTATTTCCTCGAGCCGCTCCCGCTTGTGCTGCAGCTCAGGCAGGACCACCTCCGACACGAACCGCTGCTCGAGGGTCTCGTGCAGGCACACCTGCTGCTTGACCTGCTTGTAGCACCTGTTGTTGCGCCTCAGATCGTGCTTGCGACTGGACTCCCGCTCTTTGATCCGGGCGAGGCTGAGCTCGATGCTCTTCCTCTTCTGTTCTATCTTCTTGAGCCGCTCCTCCTACATCACCCGGGCCTGTGCCTACTCCTTCTGCACGGCTTGCTCATCCATCTTGCGAACCAGCATCGCCAGCTTGCTCTTCCTGCGCTTCTCATTCGCTCGCAGGCGTTGCAGGTCCGCAGAGATTTTCACTAGGGTCCCGCGTGTCGGGAGACCTAGGTGCGATGCTCCTCCGGGGCCTGGATCTTGATGCGCTGCTGGTCGAGCAGCCTGAGCACTTTGCGGTTGGCCTCCTCGACCCGTGCTGCGCCCTCATCCTCAGAGAAGGTGGATTATAACATTTTATCTGGAATTACTCCCACCCAGCGTAATGCCCTCCCATAAAGGCTTGCGGTCACTTATCCATCCGGTGCTCTAGGCCCTTTGCGGACTGGGTGGGCGGGCAAACATGGTTTAAATCAGCAGATCTGCAATAATTTTATGATTCGGGGCAGCGGAGGCGTGCGAGAAATGGAGCGTGAGGTCGATGAACTCAAGGAACTGCGACATAAGTTCGAGCTGGGTCGTCAGCAGACTCGCAGCAGAGACTCCCAGTCCCGCTCCCTCCAGCGCGAAAACGCCCTGCTTAAGGAAGAGCTGGCCAAGAGCAGAGGCCTCGAGACGCACGCCCTACAGAAGGTGAAGCAGCTGTAGCAGCTGGTGCTGGAACAGGAGCGGGTGATCACCCGCCGCAAGGACAGCGAGCCTGCTGCCCAGCAGTGTAGGCAGCAAGTAAAATCCCTCGAGGAGCACTACCTCAAGGAGATCCGCGAGATGGAAGTCCTTTTGCAGCGGCAGTCGGCTCTGATCCAGCAGCTGGAGGGACAGGCCAGCCGCTGCCCGGGCTGCCAGCGGGCTCAGCAGCAGGCCCGCGAGATGAGCTCCAAGATATACAGCGCTGGAGAGGCGAGGTGATGCGGCTGGGCGAGCACGATGCGATGCGGGAGGAACTAGAGCAGATGAAGAACAAGCTCAGCGAGGTCAAGCGGCAGGAACTTGGCCGCATCGACCAACTTTTTTTCGGAGCTTCAGTGATCATAAATGCTCAGCGTAGCAGCCGAGCCAGTGCTGGGGAAGGCTGCCACTCCTACACCCGCGGCCTTCAGGGGGTCCGGCTGCGACCCGGAACAGGTGCTGCACCGCGGCCGTGCCGAACAGGGCCGGAAGGTCGGGCCCCTTTGCCTCTTCAGTCGCCATTTCCTTCAGGTATTCAACCTTCAGTTCCTCCATAATGTCTTCCTCCTCACTTTCCTCACGGTTTTAAATCGAAGGCCGATTTATTTTCTTGAAGATGTCCATGCCGACCGTGCTTTCATAGGACGGCTGCAGCAAAGCAGCCAGGGCCACTGGCCTGCTACTCGCCTCCTCCAGCGCAGGCGGCTTTGCGGCTAGTTTTTCAGGCTGCCTCTTGGCTTTTAGCAATGAGAGGAGCGCGTGGCCTCGTGTGTGGTCTTTGTCGAATTGCAGACTGTCTTTGAATGAGAGCGAGCCGAGGTCCTCTTCATCTACGAAGGCGAGGACGGAAGACTCTTGCACTCTACGGGCACGGGAGCTGAACTGAGCGGTTGCACTCAGATTTGAGATGGCCGAGGGCGGGGAGGGACTGTTCCAGGGAGAGGGGGCTTTTCATCGGGGGTCGAAGAAGGTGCCGATGAGGTGGGCGTGCATTTATTAAATGCTGCGGACATTCAAGGTTCTGCGGGACCGCGAATAGACCAAGCAGAAAGAGAAGGCGCTGAAGAAGATCCTCTAGATCTCGAGCATCGACAAGGACATCCGGCGGCAGCTGATGCGCCTGCTCAAGGACGGGCCCAAGGCGATTACCAGCCGATTCCGGGAGTAGCTGTTCCAGTACAGCATGACCATCCTCGACCGCGAGAACCAGCGGGAGCTGGAAGAGTGTCTGGGCGAGATGGCCTGCGTCCGGGACACGAAGGCCTACCACTCCTACTTCTTCAGGGTGAATCAAATACACCATCCTCTCGCCCGTCGAAAAACAGTACATCGACAAGATCGAAAAGGAAATCCGAGTCGGCAACGACCTCGACGACGAGATCCACAACGTCCAGGAGCAGACCGAGCTGTACAAGGCCCAGATCCTGGACCGCTACCACCTCGAGAAGGAGGGCATTGAGACTTCGTTCGACCGGAGTTCGGGGCAGGCAGTGACGCGGGCCCTCTCGAGGGAGGAGGATCGGCTGCAGCACGTCAAGCAGAAGCTGAACAGTCTCAACGCCAGCAATGCCCGCCTGCGAGAGAAGATCAACGAACTGCGCAAGGAGACAGAACGTCATGGAGGAGGTCAAGCAGAAGCTGAGCTGTGAGCTGGAGGCCCGGCACCAGGAGGTCAAGAGCACCGTCGAGATGGCGGGGGAGACGCCCTCAACAAGCGCAATCTGCGCAGAGCAGGAGCTGCGCCAGCTCAAAGAGACCGCAGAGGACGAAAAGCGAGAGTTCAAGGAGGAGTGTGAGCGACTGAACCAGAAGATCAAGGAGGACCTCAAGTTCAAGGAGTTCCTGAAGACCAAGCAGAAGGACCGCGAGATCTTCTCCGAGACCCTCGAGCAGGAGATCCGCGAGAACGAGCGCCTGATCGAGCTCAAGAAGGAGACCAACGCCCGCCTCAACACCGAGTACAACTCTTCCGCTGAGAAGAGGAGGAGGAGGTCCGGATCAGCTACGAGCGGATTCGCAAGGAGCTGGGCGTGCCCTTGCACTCGGTCGAGCAGGAAGCCGAGTCGATCCTGCAGATCTTCACCTCGCTCTACGAGAAGAACGCCACCCATAACCGCCTTCACGGAGGAGATCGAGCGGGAGATCGAGGCCCTCGAGGCCGGATCGAGGCCAAGCGTGCCCAGCTGCAGCGGCTCAACCTCAAGGGCGACGACTAGGCCGACAGTCCCGAGCCCAAGGTCTTTCAGCAGACAGCCTGAAGAAGGAGACTATCAAGGAGCAGCACGAACTGACCTGCACCATCATCAGCTTTATCCGCGACCTGTTCCGCAAGCTGTTCCGCACCCTCAAGCTGGAGGACCGGGCCGCCGACCTGGACTCTCCTCCATGAACAAGGAGAGCCTCAAGGACTACATGGGGCAGGTCGAGCAGAAGGTCATGCAGGAAATCAGCCTGTTCGGGAAGGTGGTCGCGGAGCAGCTGCGCCGCAGCTCAGAGAACCCTGAGGTGCAGGCCCACGCGGCGTAGCTGGCGAATATCATAATCTACGACCACAACCGCACCCTCGGGGCTCTGGCGGCCCAGCCCCGCCCCAACCCAACTCCATCGAGGATATCTATCGCGAGCTGCGGACGGAGTACGAGGGCTACCGCAACGAGCAGAACCGGGAGAAGTACCCGCCGCCGGCTGAGCGGGAGCTGCGGGAGGAGGACTTCAAGGCCTTCGCGGTGGACACCCTGCGCAGGGTCAACGACCTGTCCAGCTCCAAGCCTACAGTCTCCAAGATGAAGAAGAAGCGCAAGGAGGCTCGCTGACCTTTAATATGCACAATATCGTGACCGCCTCCGTCACC